>NW_020664613.1:4564347-4648378 GCF_002925995.2 Terrapene triunguis | reverse complement strand
TAGTGTGGCCGCACACCACCGAATTAATGTGATTAAAATAAATGGGGTAGTGTGGCCGCACACCACCGAATTAATGTGGTTAAAAACCGAATTAATGTGCTTAGTGTGGCCGCGCACAATCGAATTTATACAACCTGTTTCCCAAATTCGAATTATCTAAATTCGGATTAATCCCGTAGTGTAGACAAACCCTATGAGACAGGGGGATTCCCTCTGCAAGCGAGATGTGCTGTTGGGACTCCAGCAGGGCAGTGCTGGGGAAAGAGTGGCTCACTGTAGCACTATTACTCCTGCCTCTCCAAACACTCTAGAATTACATGACCTGAATATAACAGCCCTGACTCAGCGTATGACTACATTGCCGAAAAACAAAAACAAAAACACCCCTGCGTGTTTCATAAATTCTAGGATTCTAGGACTGGAAGGGACCACAAGAGGTTATCGAGTCCAGTCCCCTGCCCTCATGGCAGGACCAAATACTGTCTAGACTATCCCAGATAGACATTTATCTAACCTACTCTTAAATATCTCCAGAGATGGAGATTCCACCTCCCTAGGCAATTTATTCCAGTGTTTAACCACCCTGACAGGAACTTTTTCCTAATGTCCAACCTAAACCTCCCTTGCTGCAGTTTAAGCCCATTGCTTCTTGTTCTATCCTTAGAGGCTAAGATGAACAAGTTTTCTCCCTCCTCCTTATGACACCCTTTTATATACCTGAAAACTGCTATCATGTCCCCTCTCAGTCTTCTCTTTTCCAAACTAAACAAACCCAATTCTTTCAGCCTTCCTTCATAGGTCATGTTCTCTAGACCGTTAATCATTCTTGTTGCTCTTCTCTGGACCCTCTCCAATTTCTCCACATCTTTCTTGAAATGCGGTGCCCAGAACTGAGCACAATACTCCAGTTGAGGCCTAACCAGCGCAGAGTAGAGCGGAAGAATGACGTCTCGTGACTTGCTCACAACACACCTGTTAATGCATCCCAGAATCATGTTTGCTTTTTTTGCAACAGCATTACACTGTTGACTCATATTTAGCTTATGGTCCACTATAACCGCTAGATCCCTTTCTGCCATACTCCTTCCTAGACAGTCTCTTCCCATTCTGTATGTGTGAAACTGGTTGTTCCTTCCTAAATGGAGCACTTTGCATTTGTCTTTATTAAACTTCATCCTGTTTACCTCAGACCATTTCTCCAATTTGTCCAGATCATTTTGAATTATGACCCTATCCTCCAAAGCAGTTGCAATCCCTCTCAGTTTGGTATTATCTGCAAACTTAATAAGCTTACTTTCTATGCCAATATCTAAGTCGTTAATGAAGATATTGAACAGAGACAGTCCCAAAACAGACCCCTGCAGAACCCCACTTGTTACACCTTTCCAGCAGGATTGGGAACCATTAATAACTACTCTCTGAGTATGGTTATCCAGCCAGTTATGCACCCACCTTATAGTAGCCCCATCTAAGTTGTATTTGCCTAGTTTATTGATAAGAATATGATGCGAGACCGTGTGTTCTTAGCTCAGGTTAGCTAACTCAGATAAAACCGCAGGGAAGAGCCATCAACCTGGTTTTTAACGCCGGTTAGCAGCAAACATTAAAACCTATAGAGGAGCCTGGGGTTGACCATGAGCTGCTAACCCGAGTTACCATGTCTCCCCTACTACTTTAACACAAGTTAGCTGATGCAAGAACACACGTTTTTGCAATGTAGACACTCCACTGGCAGAAGAATTGCTTGCAGCTACCACACTGTGGTGCCATGGAGTCAGGATGCGGTATGGTGCCCTGTGTCAATGACTAATGTCCTAAATTCTCAGACATTTGCACATTTTAGTGCCATCAATCCCTTGAGCAGTTCCATAGGTGTGCATGGGAACTCCACTCCCCAGTAGAAGAATATTGAATGAAATTCCAAGAGTGGGAACTCAGAGTTTCCTGTATGTGAGTTTAGTCCATGGAGTGGATAACTTGGCCCATTTAATCTATAGCAAAACTCGCAGTGAGTCAGGGCTGGCAGAACGATACAGTTATGCCTCAGGCAACCAGCAATAAACGACTCAGAAATTATGCTGTTTGCAGTGTTGTAGCCATGTTGGTCTCAGGCTATTAGAGACACAGGGTGGCTGAGGTAATATCTTTTTTTGGACCCCCTAATATTGGTGAAAGAGACAATCTCTTGAGCTACACTGAGCTCTTCTTCAGGTCTCAGAAGTTATGCTGTCACTCACTGAGCTGCTATGGTATGGAGTGGCAAATACTGGTTTCTTAGTCTGAATTTTACATTTGAGTAACACGCCCTGTGAAGATCCTCCACTTAATCTTGTGACAAAATTCCTGTAATAAGACACAGAAAAGCATTGTTCCTATTGGACATCATTCTTTGAGACTGCAGAATTTATGGCACAGTTAATTATTAATTTGGCTGGCATCTGTAAAGTAGAAGGGAGTTCTTGTGCTTTTAGGCCATGTGCTCAGTGTGTAAATCTCTTGTACAGCTGCCATAATCATATTCCTGCAGCTATGTTGTCACCTCTTGTAATTTTTCTGCTAATAAGAAAATTTAAACTAGCCAGGAATCCTAAATTTGAAGACTAGTTGTTTATTTCAAATATACTCCAGAGAAATAATAATGCAGTTCGGCTCTGAATTTAATTTAAACAGGAACAGGCAAAACAAATCTCTGTGGAGGGCATTTGACAATAATAAAATATTTCTCCCAGCGGGTGAGCTGGTAGCAATTGTATTGTTGCCATCAAAGCTCACGTTTCAGCAGGTCATTACCATCATAACAAGCCCTTGGACCAACTGGCATGGACATGCAACATTGAGCTCCTGATGGGCACATTATTTCAGACCTTTAACTTCATGGAGAACAAGACAAATACTCCTGGGAAAGGAGGATTATATTTTGAAATGCCCTTCTTTTCTGTTCTGCTTAATAATAAGATGCTGGGTGTAATCAATCTACCGCTACTTGCTTTTTTATATTAACATTGTAAGAAACTAGGCTTCGGAATTTGAATGCTAGGAAAGAATGGGCAGAAATCTTAACAAAGACAACTATTAGCATGACCAAAATATATCAATCCACCTATAAACACTTTAAATGCTTGTGAATAAAATTTAAAAAAGGCAAACAAATCTACCAATGTCATTTTCTACATTTACATTTCTGTAGCAAATGAGAGGAGAAAGTTTGTAGAATATGTTAGAGGAGAGGTATTCTGGACACATAAAATCAACATCTTATCAGACAGGAAAAAACACACGCTATGTGATGTAGCTACTGCAGCCAGACTATATAACAAGGATATAGTAATTAACAAAGAGCCATGTGAAATCAAAGAGAACTACAATACACTAGAGAGACCTAATGCAAAGTAAAGTAAAGGTGCAAGTGAAAAAGCTGATAAGGAAAATAAACAGGGGTAGTCAAAAATTGATTTAGAATTCAGAGAACAGATTAAAATTGTGCCATTCTTTAGTTTAGTCTGAAGAGCCAACACAGGTTAAGTGGAAAAATTAAGGAGTGGTTTGATATTCTGCAGCAAAAGCCTGTAAGAAAATATCTTATATGGGGCATTACCAGAAGAGACAGCTGGGTAGCACCTAAAAAGAAGATTTATGCATCATGTATTTTTGTCCCTATCTACACAATATTTCCTTATGTTTGTTATCTTTAGGAAGCCATTCTTTTCCTACATCTATTTAATCGGTACTAGTATTTCCATAACAATAGTACCACATACTAAGCAAACATATACACAAGTGCATGTATAATGTAACTATTGATTGTTACATGATTTTCTTTTGTACAGAAGGATCATCTAGAGAGAATATAGGCTACTTATTTGGTGGTGTTCCATATCACCTTGTACTGTGAATCCATGAGATCATAAAAAGCTAAGAAGAGGTAGGCTATTACTTGGAGGGGAGTCTCCAAGGAAAACCAAGATGCTATCAGAAATAGAGCGTCATTCAGTAGTATACTCGATAGTAGCATTTTTTTCTCCAGAATTGGTACTGAACCCTTTGCATTTTAGCAGTGGATACTGTGCTGGTGGAGATAACACCTGTTGGATGAGATTTAAAAACCAAGATCCTGACCACTTTTCCTCTGAAAAGTTCCAGGGGCTATTTTCACAGCTAAGAGTTGTTAATATGTCTTGGCCAATTTCCCCATGGGTACTTACAAGAATATTTCTGCCTACTTAAAATATTTCAATTGGATAGCTGTCCACTTCCTCAACTAAACTGCTGTGTAATGTTGTTGTTTGCTGTTAAACATTTGCCATGCTGCACCCCAGAAGTGGCTGCATTTCAGTTGTGTGAAATGGTCTCTGAAAGGTATATACCCCATTTTTCCCCTTCCCGGGAAAGTGTGAGGCTCGATCAATGCTTGTGAAGTGTTCTGAGATCCTTAGCTGAAAGGTGGTATAGAAGTGCTAATTATGATTATAATTGTATGTGGAAATGTTCACAGTCAGATATTTCAAGCCAATGAATAGATACAATTACATTTTGTTCAAATCTGGAGCATCTGCAAGTCTGAGAGTGGCATGTTGTTTACATATGGCAAATTACAGTTTGCTTTGATTTTTTTAGAGTGATATTTTATAAACAGTGCTTCTCTCCATTTTAGGCTGTGATGATGCATTATACTCCTGAAGTGTGCAATAACTAAAAAATCAAATAATAAAAGCCAAGCCAGGAAAAGTTTTATATACTGGGTCACCCTTAAAAAATATTTTGATTTCTTTCTGTCATTCCTTTATTCAAGGAGAAATTTCCTAGAATTGTTAAAATGTAGAAGGTACCATTTCCCCCTTCCCATGTCTTTCAATGGCATATTACTTCTTAAAAGACTGCACAATACAAAAATACCAAGAGCTATCCTGATAGCTTGTCTTAATGGCTGAAACAATTCTTGTCCCTGAATACCATTCAGTTTAGTAGCCTTTGTGTCATCAGCCAAAGTCTCCAGAGAATGGCCAGCACTGAAGGTGAGAAATATGTTGGGCATATACAATGACAAAATACTATCAAGAAGATAGGCTAAAAAGCAAGAAAAGCACACATTAGCACTTCTGTGATGGCTCCAGAAGGGTCCACAGGAAACACAGGTTGACCCTGTGCAATAAGGGCTATAACCTTTCAGACTGTAAAAGGCTGAGAGGCTATTTACTGTCAGTTTTAAACCAAGCTGTTTAACTCCTTTGGATCTTGAAGACTTATCAGAGCTCTTTATTAACACCAATCTATATTATTGCTCCCATGACTATTTACTTCCATTCATAAAAGCTGGTTCAAATAATATATTTTTTAAACAAACAAACAAACAAACAAACCCAGAACATGTAAAAGGAGTCCCCCATCCATAGGAAATGAATGATGGATTTAATTGTTGATGGAGAAATCAAATAAGTACTCTAGATGGTATTAATATGATCTTAAAATAGTGGGAAAGTTTTCTTTTATGACATTGACAGAGAGGCAATGATTTTGAGTAATGCAGGTTGATGGGGAGAGGCTTTAAGATTAAATAAGTGCTATATAAAGGCTTGTCAGAATGAATTCTAATATGCTATGAGACATTTTGCATATTTAAGAGTATGCAAAATGTCTTGTACCACACTGGAATTCATTTTGACAAGGCTTTATATAGCATTTATTTATGCTTGTACTCTAAGGGAAAAGGGATAATGCTTGCTACTCTTTGAATGGAAGTAACAAAAGGTAATGCTTATTGATTTGTTTCCCTCTTATAACAAAAACGAAAAACAAAAAAACAAAACCACAACACAAAAAATAAAATAAAAGCAATCAAAAGTGGAAGCTTGTTTAATATTGCTCTACCATCATCCTGAAAGGCATAATAATTTGAGTTACACATCTGAACTGATTGGAGTTACAGAATCATATCTCCTTTTTGCATTTAACAATATATACAATATAAAATAAATACATTTACACAAATGGACATTGGTTGGAGCACACGGTATGATACACATCACAAAAATATACAGTTGATTGCTTTACAGATGTGAAGCCCATCTACAGCTATAGACATGGTTATTTTACTACTGGCTATTATGCAACTCCTGGATTATTATAAGCAGTTTAATTTTTTTTGTCCTTTTGCGATCTTTGCACGATACGATTGCCATAAAATGTTTTCCTAGGCAGGTAAACAGAGACGCTTAAATAATTAAAATACAATCACCAACACCCATTTTCTCTTCTATAAGAAAAATAGCAGTTTTAATTTTTTATATCTTTTTTTATGTTATCATTTAAATGCAAAATAGTGGAATAAATACAACAATCTGATCTGATTGAAACAAATGTGTAACTTCTGGGAGTCACACAATCATATTGCTTTAAATAAGAAAAAAATAAAAAAAATGAAGCAAAAAATAGAAATTAAATCATTATGGCTAAACAGACACCTTTTGAAATTTTCCCAACACTTCACATTAAGTAAGTGGTCTTGAAAGAACTCTCCTCCAGCTAGGTTTTGGATGAACATTATTATAAAGCCTGTGCAGTTCTTTTAGCCATATTTCGGTTAAAGTTTTTACAGTCTTGAGATACTTGTTCTTTTGCAGCTCTAAAAAATTACTAAAAATGAAAACTAATGTTTGCACCGTGTGCCTTTAACACATCTCCATTTTTTGTGTGTTTTTGTATTTTTAGTTGATTGGCTTTTGACCCTGAAGCCCAAGTTCTTTAATGTGATACAGCAAAAACAATATTTATATTATATATTTATATATATATACTGTAATTGAACAGTAGTAACTTAAACCCTGCACAAACTATCTGGAAAATAAACTTTTTTATTTTTGCACTCTTACATATATAAATAATCTTATAGAATCAGCACCTTTTTTCCCAGGAGTTGTATTTTTTTTTGTCATTTTTAAAAGGGATGTGCCAATTTCTGAACTTCTATCACAGCTATAAATTTCAAGTTATTGACCATCTGAATGAATTGCTAATGATGATTTATCTAGAATCACACTACAGTCACTTCTCTACTGAGAAAACACAATCTACAATATAGTCCCATATAGCTAATGATAGATACACAGTATTTTCTAGCACAAGGCTGATGCACCATCAGCCTACTGTATTTGTTTAAAGCACACAAAGTAGCAATAGTTTTGGAAACTTGTCCGCACCAAAAAAGTTTTGCAACAACACAGAGCGAGTTAATAACAACATCTGAGAGATGATTGAATAAAAGCTATATTTACAGCATTTAAAAATTAGACTTATCTATAATCTTGAAATATTCAAAGTTTTATTTCTAAGCTATACATTGGTATTCTATAATAAACTATTACAGAAATTATCCCTTGTTTTGAAAATATTATGATTTCAATGTGTATCTGTTCATAATGAGTACTTGTTTGGAGTTTTGATCTCTTAATTATTACTAGGAAGAACCTTATTACCAGTAAGGAATAGAATATACTACTGTAATCTCCTGAGGAATTGTACATCCAATATTGTCTCTAATTCTACCCTGTGTCTATAAGCACACACCACAAGAATCCAAACACCACAAGAAGAACAAGACAACAGTCTTTGAATGCAACATAAAAATTCAGAAAAGCACAGCAAACATGAAACACTGAAAAGCTGAACTACATTTCTTTTGTTTGTTAGGATTACAATTTTAATTACATCTGTGTACATAGAATAAGGATGTTCACATAGTACAGGGAGCAGCTACTAACACTGGTACATTGGTATAGCATTTGATGGAGGTTATTGTTTATTGGTTATTTAGCGACTGTAGTTTTCTGGGGGCATCTAATTGGCTTATACATTAGATTACACCTCTTAACAGTCTTGAAACTGACTGACTTTCATGCTGTGACAATACTGGTTGAAAAGCACATATATTGATTTAGCTACTTGTTAAAAATTGCAATTTACAAAATAAAGTCTAAATTAATAAAGTGTAGAAGTGTTAAATTCTTGAATTTGGTCAGAAGTCTACTACTCTGATTTCTTAATTTTGCAAACATTGGCATTTGCCGTATTGCCTCTAAGCTAGTATTGGTTCACAGGTCTTCGTGTGAGAATGTTATAATTTTGCAAGTAACAGGCAGTATCTCATTCATTTACAACTGAATCAGTTAGAAATCATGTAGCAACTGTACATTTGTACAGTCACGCTCTCTTACCATCTTTATAGATTTGTACTTGACATTAGACTACTCAGATATACTGTAGGTGTAATCTAATCCTTTGTGTCAGTGAACATTTAGTTAGAAACTGGAGCTCATGTTAAGAAACTGGATGTTTTGGACCAGACTGGCACACAACATAAATTGCATCCGTGATAATATGCACCTTCCCTTCAACTATTGCTTTAGTAAGATAAATTCCCACATTAATAAATGGCTGAAAAGTGGTAAAGCTGGTACAAAAAAATCTCCATTAGTAAGAAGAAACAAAACATTTAAAAAAATCTTCCTTCAGGATTCATTTGTCCTTCATTATTGTTCATCACTGTTCAAGCCAGCACAAAAATGCAGTATTTTCTCTCTCTCTTTAGTATTGCATGAATGAATAAAGCTTAAACTATTCCCTGAAAAAGTTACATTGTAGCTAACCTAAGAAATATCTGGAAGACTTGAAAAAACAATTAAGGAATCAAATGGCTGTAACTGATCTAGATGGAAAATGCAATGATAAGAAGCAGCCGATGCATCGTTGCTTAGTTGTCTAATTAGAGACTGCTCCTATGAAATCTAATACTGCATTCAGTCAGTTCGTCGTGTTGTACTGTACTGCAAGGTATGATGGTTCTTTCTTTGATTCCTTTGTCACTGGGGACATTATAGTTCATAATAAGTTCACTGGCATCCATATTATGGATTTCCATCCTTTGGCAGGCCTGGCTTCCATCTCTCTTCAATTAGAGACCTCTTTTAAAAAGTTCAGCAGCAAAGGGGGGAAAAAAGGAAAAGGAAGAAATAAAAGAACAGAAAAGGAAAACAGAGAAAAGGAAAAAGGAAAACTGCATCAGATAGACACAGAAAAAAGAGTTGAAAGCTGCTTCACAGTCTTGCTGCTAAATATCAGTGCAGTCATTTTTTTCCTTAATTAAACACTAAGTTTCTTTGCCATTATTATCCTGTTTATTTTCCCTTTTTTTCAACGAGCATGATGGGAAGGCCCATGATGCTTTAGTCAGACCTTGGCCTCCAGCATTTCCAAAAAAAGTTTGTGCATGGGGACTTTGCCTTCCAGTTTGATGTTGTAGAAATGCTGCACGGCCTTAGTGGAGGTTTGCCTCAGAAGTGGGAGAGTCATCAGCATCTTGCCAGCTCGGCGTGGGTCTTCCATATGCTGCCCAGCCTCGTAATCCTGTAGAGCCTCATGTAAGACATCTTGAAGTTTCTGAACTGCTTCAACATCTTCTATGTGCATTGAGTCTACGAAACAAAAGAGCGACATCAGTTTTCAGTTCAGTGTGCCAGAATGTTGAATTACAGTGTAACGGCTCTAGACTGTAACTTGCACTGTAGTAAGTAACCGTACCATAATTATTGATGTATTTGCATGGATTTACATAGTATTTTCCATATTGTTTTAGGGATAAGCTGGATAATTATCCACTTATTTCTATATTGACCTTCAGGAAAATATTTGGGTCTCCTTATGTAATTATACACATGGAATTGCCATCTGTAAAGGTGCTAAATTTATGTATATAAAAAAAAAAAAAAGTTAAAAACTATCTATGCAACTACACAAATAATTTTATATAGTCATTTTCTAGCTACACAGACATTATAGTAATGAAAGGGCAGAGCCCCTCTGTCACAGCCCATATTGCTAGGTCTGCAAGAACGACTCCCTTCAAAAAGTGTGGCACCAATCCATGGCAATCTCCATGGTTACAGACCGAGATGCCATTGATCAGAAAAACAGAGCCATTGGTCTGTCGCACTGGCTGACACAAAGAATATGTGTGTGTGCATGTGACTTCTTCTTTCCTCCCTCTTGGGCTAGCAAGGAAATTTCCCTCTCAGCCAGTCATCCTTACATAGATTCTAATGAAGTGGTTCTCAAACTGTGGTCTGCAGAACACATACGGGTGGCACTTGGAGCTGTCTCTGCCTCGTAACACTGACATATCCTGCTAGATGTAGCCCGCCCAGAAAGTTTGGATCCTATAGAGTTACTTCTGCCAATTAAACCTTTAAAAAAAATCAACAACCCAAATGCCTCTCTGCATCTTGCCTGGCTACTCTATATCTATCTTTGCCAGCTGTTATCAGATTTGAATAGGAGATCTAACCAAAACACATAGGAGGAACCAAACTGAACTGCCAAGTGACCTGGAAAGATTTGAGCAGTGAAAGCTGCAGGCAACAAAGGGAGATTCAGTCCAAACAAATGTAAAGCCCCAAACAGCACAGATACAAAGCAAGGAGATGTAATCAAGAAACCAAAGCATTACAACAAAATGGGTGTATTTTAAATTTATAGTCCTAATCCTCTGACTATTTCCTTTAACTATAAATACCGCAGGAAAGGTCAGAGATAAATAATGGGAGCTTTGGGGTGGGGGGAAGGGGAAGCTGGTCCACGAAAGAAGTGGTTCAGAGTATGTAAAGGTGAGAGAACCTAATATGTTATCCTGAGGGCAATGATAGGCATTGGGTACATCATTTGCAATTGATTATCCTTCCCTAGAAGTCAAAAAGTCATTCTCCTAAATTGCCTGGATATGGTTTCTGAAATGAAATTTGTTACATAATAATAATAAAATAATAATTTCCCATTCTTTTTGTCTGTGTTAGCTCTTAGTTGCTTTCTTATATCTTCTAACAGGATTGAAACTTAAGGCAACTCAATACTTAGCACAGGGACCTAATAGCCACTTTTTCTCCCTTGCTACCCAGCAGCTGGGAGATGAAGGGGGGAAGAAATGGTTTTTTTTCTGTAACATGTATCAACACCACCATCGCCAGAGGACTTATGGGAGGTTGATCTGGGACACCCCCTAACTCTCTGAGGTAGAATGAGTGGCGTTGCCAGGGCTTCTAACCCGAAGTATGGTAGGCCTTAGTGTGCAAGCATTCTTTGATTATATGGGGAGACCAGTTGGATCTCCAGGACAGTTGTCAAAAGTGTGGTGAAAGAAAGGGTAGCCATCGACACTCCCCTCCAGTTACCAACACATAGATGGGTGCATCATCTTAAGAGAGCTTGATAAAATACCACAGCCTTATACACTATTTATCATGAGGGTTAACTCAATCAAATTGTGGCCTTGTTGCCTATTCAGTTAGAGAATGGACCACATGTAACACTACGGCAGATGGGTGCACACTCAAGGAAATCAGTGAAGTTGTGCAAACTTACACTAGGGTTGATTGTGGGGTAGTGAGTCCATGGCATTATAAGAGTATTTCCTCAAGAGACCCATTAAATATAAAACCCATTTTCATAGCATTGTAGTTTTGATTTTAATTTTTGACTATTTAGCAAAGCTCTTTTTTCAGATGGAACAATGATTAAGTGAAACTTCTTCCTGTAGCCAAAATACACTTATATAATTATTTCTTCTGTTGTATTAAGCAGCATCACATACCTGATGGCTGACACAGCACCTGATTTGTCAGTTTTATCCTACAGAAAATAACAGTCTATCAGGTTGTGTGCCATGAGTTTAATTTTTGCAACTCTTACCTATCAAAGTAATTTTTGTTGAAGCATGTGGCTCCATTAGCTTTAATTGGACTATTTGTTTGAGTAAAAGTTACTCAAGTGAGTAACAATTACAGGATTAGGCCCAGGAACCTGAACTACAATCCTAGAGATAAGATACATATTTCCTACTAATTCATGTTTTCTCAGATAATTTCAGCATGTGGGAAATACACCTCTTACTAAAAAGACAGTGTGAAAAAAACACTACACACACAGGTAAATAAGAGGTTAACAAAGAAACGTTAATGTTCCATCTTGAAAGAAAGCTGCAAACTGAAAAAAAAAGTTATAGCTCTTGCTCTGAAACAGACAATTATATACAAGTTTGGATCATTTAGCACGTATTACTGATTCTGATGACAGTTTATCTGTTAATTACACATACTGGAGTCCTATGGGGGTTTTACATGTTTAATAATTCTAGGTCTCAGAGAATACATGGCCTAAGAAGCATGCAGTTAGACATATTATGCACACACTGCTGAGATTAGATACCGTGCACCAAGGTAGTCAGGTCTAAAAAAATTAAAAGGGAAAAACTAAAACCAAGTATATAAAGGAGGGAGTTAGGATTAAAAAATTTAAAAAGGAAAAATCAGTAACATTTTAGCACTGTTCCCATCACCCAAATCTGCCTTTTTTGCTACTTTTGTAACAACTTCAACTTTCACCTCTTTAGTATTAGTATAGAACCAGTTAGTTAATACTATTTACCTGGGACAATGAAAGGTAAATCCCTGAGTATAGAACAACACACACACACACACACACACACACACACACACAGGTTCTGATCTTAATTATACTGGTGTAAACATGGAGTACTCTACTGAATTGAACATTCATAAACAAACACTTCTTGATCATCCACTGGACTCTATTTAAAGTGATTTCTTTGCAAACATTTACACTGCATTTCAAAAGCCAGGTTCTCTGCTGTGCCAAGTTTCTAATTACAGATCCCTGATTCTCTGGTTGGGTTTGGGCTTCCTAATGGAGTTTTAGAGCAATGTGGGGGCTGCTCTAAACTCTGCTGGCTAATAACAATCCCCAAGGAAATGTCCATCAACCATGGATTGCTAAATCGCAGTGTATGCAGACTATGCCCCACCATGCCCTCTGCCAGGGCTATGCTTAGGGGCTGGTGTAGGAGCTGGGTATTCTGGCTCTGTGCCAGCTGAGAGCTCTTCCATGTCAGAGAAATTCAGCTTGCCAAATCTGTCTGTTCTCCAGCCAACAGAGGAGCAAAAAGAGGCCATAACATTCTAGAAATTGGCACTAAATGTTTGCCAATTTCTACCCTCTACAAAATTGTCCAGATTATTCCTAACTGGGTAGCTCTATGCAGCAGATGTGAAGTTTGAATTTCAAAGGGATGGGTGGCAGTCTGCATTGATATATGGGTTTTGTAATATTTTCCTCAGAGGAGTGGAAGACTTTCATTGAAATCAATGGTGATCCTGTAGATCTGTAACAGTCCAGCTCAGATTAAATTCTGGCCATATGACTTTATGAATGCATGCTGCCTGTACATTTTTTCCCTCACACTGAATTTGATTATGAGAAGAAAAAAAAAACACAGACAGAAAAAATGAAGGTGGAAAGCGAATCAGAATCTGTGACATGACATAGCTGTTACACCCCAGGTTCTCAAACTTTTTCACAGTGTGGACTACATCTTAAGAGAGGGATTGTCTTGCGGCTCCCCTCCTTTCCCATCGGTGATCATATAGCATCCCTGGGGTACACAGAGCAATTGCTTACATGGAAAAGTAATAGTCGCAATGTATTTTTTGCTGTCTTTTAAATCAATTTGGCAGTGGGAAACAAAGTGACCAGCCAACTCTCCAAGGGCCACCTGCGTGTACTCTGCAGACAGCCAGTGGTTCATGGGCCAGAGTTTGGGCAGCTGTGCCTTGGGAGATATAGCAGTATGTCACAGGAAATGAGGTGAGAACAAATAGTAGCGAGAGATGTTCACAAACAGCTATTAAGATTTCTTTAAATTCTTTGATTTAGCTTGAAAGATTTTAAAATGATTTAATTGAATTACTATAATTTAACTTCCCATTTAGAGAAAAGATTCAAAATCATTTCAGCTTTACTCATCCTAGAGTCTGCTAACACTTAAATGCAAACTCACTAAATCTGTGCTGTTTAATTAGACCATGATTCAGCTGGCAGACTGCTCAGGAAAATATTAATCTCGATTAAGATCCTTCTTCATGTTCCAGCCTTGCTGTTTGGCTCTATGTCTCGTTCCTGGTATTAAATTAATGTAGATCTTAATCAGGCTGGCATTTGTTTCCGGAAATAAGGAAAATGGTCCAGAATGTTGCACTGGCCCCGCAAAAGTAAAAAGAAATAGCTTCAATAAATATAAAGTGGCAGATACAGAAACTACAACTGAATCCAGAAACAGATTAATTTATCGTTGACAAACCCTGTCTATGCTAGTGTGATGGTGAGGTCAATAAGAACTATTATAATTTAAGGGAACACAGAGGCTATGTAGAGACCCAGAAAGGCTTAATATATCAGATAACATCTAACTATTTATTATGTTAAGTATAAACATTTTAAATGCTCTACCTGTGCCAGGTAAATGAACTTGTGAAAATAAGATTAGAAAAATAATTTTCCTAGTAGACCCCCCTTGGACATCTTACAATTACCATTCCAAAGGGAAATGGTAGAAATCTACATCCAGATGTGAAATCCTTTCAAACCAGTGCCTAGAGTAACAATTAAATTAAACAGGGACATGAGGATGTGTTGTCATTCAGAAGTATGCAGATTTTGATCTTAAATGACCTGCAAAAAAGCAGCACAGATTGGTGAGGGTGAAGATTTGTACAGCCAGGCACAGGAACTCATTGATACTATGTCAAACACTATGTGCTACTCAGAGCAAGAGATTTCAGTGCTGAAGTGGTGAAAGAGGTTGTTGATCAGATTGTTGCAATGAAAGAAGGTAAAATCAACAAATTAGGACATCGACTCATTGAGCTCTGCTTTGAGAATCATCTTATCCTTGCAAATGCTTTGTTTCCCCATCACAGCAAGGGAAAATACAATTGGACCTCTTTTGATCAGCTCCACGGAAACCTGATTGATTATATCATTGTGCAGAAAAGAGAGAAAACTAGATCTCTCACCTGAGAAAAACACTACAAAATCCAGATATCAACTCAGATTACCATCTACCTTGTTTAAAATTCAGGCTTCATTTCAAATGCAGAAAACAAACATCTGGTCACCCAGGAATAATCCGAGACACACCACAGAGCATGGAAACTAGCAAATGTTTGGCATGAACCTAAAATGAGGGGAAAGAGACCACTCTAAAATGGTACTTTGTACTGTTTATGTATTTAATATCACTAGGAAGAAAACATGGAAGAGATGAAACACATGGACCTCAAATGAAGCATTGCCTCTATTTTTGAAATGCAGAAATCTAAAGCAAGAAAATAGTAGAATGAATAAAGCAACAGGGATTATGCAGCAGTGAGCAGAAAAGTTCAGATGCTCACAAGACATGATACAGAAGAAAACATCAACAAGTAGGGGGAGAAACTTGACTGAAAGCAACCACCGGGCTATACTGATGGTTCTGTATAAGTAATTCACAAGTCAAAAATGGATACAATCAAGTTAAGCAGTTGTAAGATCCTGACAGAATTTGATGAGATCAAGAACAAGTAGAACAGTAATTAGAGTGCTTTTAATGCAACTCTAGATAGCACAATCTAAATTTGGATTATGTCTCAAATAAAATGAATTTGGTGGCCTGACTCTTTTCTCTAACTGGAATTAATGAACCAAAACAATATTGCACAAATCCCCACAATTTGCAGTATCTACTGAGGGGTGCGCTGTTCTGAAACTGAAAAATTACTGCATGTTGGGATTGAAATGCATGATAGAGTTGCACGGGGAAACTTGCAAACTTTGCTAAGTGCTTGCCCACTGCATTATTTATATTTCATTTCATGAGTACTGTTACTCAAAAAAAAGTAATATAGCCCCAAAAATGTAAAAAAGAAAGTTTTTTTTTTTTTAAAGTTGAAAGAGATTCTTTATAATCATTAAACAAACTATATTCCTGGTTTGTTTATCTGGCCTCTTCTGATAAAAATCTTCATAATTAAGACTTAAAGGAAAGCACTTTAACACATGCTTCAGTCCATCCTTATTTAGGATTTAAACCTGTGCTTAATTTTTAGTATTAAGCACCCTTCCTGAATAAAGATGATTTCCTGAGTCTGAGGCCTGAGGCTGGATATAGGAATGTAGACAAGTAGAATACTTTCTGCAGCTAAAGTGATTGGGCAAAAATGGTCTGAAGATAGGATTATATCTGATTATAACATTGGGAAGCAGAATTTATCAGCCAGAATATACAAGGGAAATTAAAGAGAAACAAATGAAGAAGTTCTGGTACCTCACGAAGGACAGCTAGGGCATGTATAACAAGCAGAGAGAAAAAAGAATTTAAATCAACACAGAGGTAGTCGGGAATGCACTGATCTGGCCTACTTTTAAGTAGAGACAAGAAAGCTGAATTCTCAAGACAGTTTACATGCGGCCCAGATAACGCTGACTCAGACTCGTGGGGTTCAGGCTCCACGGCTGAAAAATTGCTGTGTAGACTTTCAGGCTTGGGCTGGAGCCCATGTTCTGGGACCCTGAACTTCTACACAGCAATGTCTAGCCTAGGGTGACCAGACAGCAAGTGTGAAAAATCGGGACAGGGGGTGGGGGGGATAATAGGAGCCTATACAAGAAAAAGACCCACAAATCAGGAATGTCCCTATAAAATCAGGACATCTGGTCACCCTAGTTTAACCCCCACAGCCCAAGCCCCGTGAACTCAAGTCAGCTGATCTGGGCCAGCCGCAGCAGGGTTTTGATCCCGATATAGATGTACCCTTGATGTACAGTGGAGAGAATATTTTAAAGATGGTGACAGTGTTACACACAGAGTGTAAAAATGAATTCAAGAAATACTTTAATTCATGGTAATTAAGGTGTGTGTGGGGATTTATGGTGTCATGAAAAAAACAATACGTTTAAGATTAAAATAAATTTTAAAAGGGGGAAAATTGTCTTTTCTTTTACCTACATTCCAAAAGGAAGCACAGGGTCAGGACAATGAATAAATAGACGGGACATCTACCAAGGAGAGATACAAAGCATCCGGAGAAGGGGTGATTGCAAGACTGAGTAATAGGACAAGATATTAAAAAAAAGACAAAGCTGCATGGATAACATCAAGGGTCCTATTCTTCCACTGCAGGATACAAATAATGGTTTTAATAACCAATGAGAGTTCCTTGTACTCTGCAGTGGAAAAATAGGCTGGATATAAGCATTTCTATTTCTGCTACTGTGGTTAATATAGTTGCTTTGTAGTCAGTTGATCTGGGTTTGCTTCCTGGCCAATATACCTGCCTCTTGGCAGAGGAATCATAGTCCGAAGAAGTGGGCTGTAGCCCACGAAAGCTTATGCTCTAATAAATTTGTTAGTCTCTAAGGTGCCACAAGTACTCCTGTTCTTCTTCCAATGAAGGCATTGGACTGGGAGTAAGGAACTCGGGGTTCCATTCCCAGTGCTGCCATAGGATTGGGCAAGCCACTTCACCTTTTTGTACCTCAGTTTCCTAATCTGTAAAATGGGGATAATGCCTGCCTACTTCATAATGATATGAAGAAAAACTCATTAACATACATGAGGTGCTCGGACACTAGACTGAAGTGCCAGAGAAAAGTCTATTAAATAACAAAATTCTAGCAAATGGTGGCAAACATGGACATCTTGTCTACAAATTGTGAATGGCACCGAGATGAGAACATGGAAGACGAACTGGAGGCAGAAAAGGCATTCATGTATCAGGAAACGCTTACTATACTAGCAATTTTCAATATGTTTTTTAAAGTGGTGTCCCACAAATTTTGGTATTTTTATTAGCAAAAGAAATACTAGTATAGTAACAATGACATAAATACAGATTTTATATGTTTCCTCCAAACTAATTTCAATATTAATGGAAATAATAATACAACGGACAAAATAAAACTACAAAAGATGGCATCACTAGAAATTAGATATAGCCTGCTACAGTATACCATATAGCTATAGTCAAAATTGGGCATAAAAGAAGATATATTCAATGGAATAGGAAATTTATATTGTTCTTCCAATTAACTTTTACATGGGAACACTATTTAACACTAACAAGCCTCTGCTCAGAGTATGTAATTTAGGTGAAGATAAAGTTTGATAAGTTAAATCCTAGTTATGAGCAAAATTTGCCACTGGCATAAGTGGGTGTGTAACTTCATTGATATCAACATTTGTCTGTGTTATGATGTATAACAGACTCCCTGATTCTCTCTCTCTCTCTCTCTTTGGGGTGGGGGGGATTTAAAGAGCTCTTCTTTAGAGCTAGATCAAGTAGGAGAACAGTGATCATGATGGGGAGCAGAAAAGGTCCCTCTGCTGCCTCTGAAATGGAGCAACTATGCACCCAGTGCTGAGATATAGGGGCAAATTTTCAACAGAGCTCAGATTTTTCAGGGCTCAAATCTCATTTAGGCACCTAAATAAGGGCCAGCTTTTCAATCCCTGCTGAACCCTTTAGAAAAGCTGGCCACTTACTTTGGTGCTTAAATGGGAGCTGAGCTGTTCTGGAAAAGTCTGACCCCATTGTGGATGCTGAGCTTTTTTGAAAATTCTGGCCTGAAGGTACAGTCTAGTTGAGGTTGTTACTGGTTAAGCAATTCCAAAAAACTGCTCTCCTGGATCTTTCTATTTGGTATTAATCAATACACAAAAGCACATCATGCTACCACATGGTCACCTTTTACGTGTGTGTGTGCACAAGTAACTCTGTGTATATACACTCTGACACATGGTACAAACATTTCATCTCTCCTAACATCTGAGAAACTAATTGGAACATGAATATTTTGGAAAATGTTCACAGTTATTTTTCTATGTGAGTAAACAAAGTGCTCATCGGTGCCAGATTGTTTCCACTGAGCAGTGTACAGTTGAACACAGGGAATTTTCTTGCAGTCATTTTGAGGTACCTGTCCATCTTTATGTGTGCTTGGAAGGAAGGAAGGAAGGAAGGGAACAATGATATCGATAGGACAACCATTAATAGTAAATCTCTTCTCTGGTATTAAAGCATAAAGAGTGCATTAATTATTATTGAATCAAGCCAGATGTTTAAAACTAAGCTGTTAATTTAGATGAATGTCATATCAAGCACTGCAGGTCAAAAAAGAATTACTGAAATCATGACTGTAAACATGCTGAACTGTGTGTACAAAATGTGAAAACATTTATGCTGTTATGTAGATAAATTATAGACTCTTCCCAGACTTTATATGCATTCTGTTTTTACCAATACTTATAAAAGATTGTTCTTTAAATGAGAAGTACAGACATAGTATGATGTCTAGGGAATTGTAGAAGCAGAACTATAATGGTCATTCAAAAGTGAAAACTTGCTAATAGTTACCACACAGCACTACCTGAAATATAAAATTTTCCCTCTGCTCTTAGTATAGGAAATAATGGTGGTATCTTAGATACCATTCTACAGAAACTGTTGGAAAATGGTGAAATTTTAATGGTATCAATGGCATATACTGTAGGAGAACTTAAGATTGAAAGATTTGGTATTTTATGACACTTAGATTTGTCAGTCCACACAAAGAGCTTGTGGTATTTACTAAAAACAGAGTCCAATCAAGGTTAAGGCAATCCAAATTTTTTTTTCTGCCTCTGAATACCAGCAATGAAAATGGTATGATGTTGAATCATAAATCACTAAATACAGATACTGTGTCAGAAACCCCTTATTGTCTATTATTTACATTAGAGTTAACCTGGGATTCTTTTTAGACAAGATAGATGAGCCAAAAACATATGAAATCTGTAAGATTCCTTGTGGTACTTGATCTTTTTTCCCTACAGATATATAATATGAGTCCATTAATGTTAAGTTGGGAGAATAAATATCTGAATAACACTAGAATTGCTTGAAGAAAGAAGAGGTGACAACAACAAAATGTATTTAAAACCAAATTATTAAATGATTATTCTTATAATTGCATTTCACTCTAGGATATCTATTATAGTTGCATTTACATTAATCAAGGTCATGGTTACGTAAAACTGAACTACTCTATTTTGTCTAGGAAAAAGCTTATACTGTACTTTTAGTAGAATTTGCAATCGAAACACTAAGGGTTTGATTTTCTGTAATGACTTGTAATTTTGTAAGTGCAATTCACACCTACAAATTAGTGTGATAGCAATTGGTAGAAGTTTGACATCTAACTACCTGAGTTGCATGTGCAACCTTCTAAAACTAGAGATTGGTTTGACCTTTTCCTGAAAATGATACTCGAAGAATCCAATCCTGAATTCCTGCTCAGATAAAACTCCTGCTTATGTCAATGTGTGTTTTCTTAAGTAAAAAGTTCAGTGGGACTACTCATATGCTAAAGAGCTTCTAGGATCAAGATTTGGGCCCTTAGTAACTAAAATGTAACTAACGATATAAATACCGTTAACACAAAGCCAAGTTGGTATTAGGTAGCTGATATGCATTTTAAATCCTTGTCACAATAGTTTAGTTTCAAGTCAGCATATAATTTTATTAAAATATGGGGAGGAAATGATTTCATTTTAACTTGCTTTGAATTTTAATACACTGCACTATATTTGTTCACATTACCCTGGATGTAATTCCCATTGAAGTTGATGGGAATTGCAGTAATTTAAGCTACAGATGAATTTGGTCCACTATATGTAGCATGTATAACTAAACTTTTTTGATGGTATCTTATGCAGTTATCCATCATGTCTTTTTTATTGAATAACCTATAGAAATGTTTCTTAACCAAACAGGCTTAGAATTATAAAATAGCAAAAATAAATAAAATAATAAAACTTCTCAATTTAGACCCCTTAAATGACCATAACTTTGGTGTTCTGCACCTGGAATATAATCTTGGGGGAAACCTTTCCTATAGCTATGAAGTGTTTTGAACTCAATATTCAGCTTGCTCTAAAATAAATCATCTTCCAAAAAGAGACTTTGACCATTGAATGGCATACCAGAACCATTCTGTGTAGGGTAAATAAAAAGGACACATACAAATTAAGAAGATTCAATAAGGGGATGGAGGATATTTTACAAAGAAACAAATGGTGTTTTGGTTTTGCATTTTTTGAATTATATTTCCAATTAAAAATGCAAAATGCTAAATACCATTACAAAGACAAATAGGAAATTACAACTTCATTGTTGAAAACAATTTCCCTCCTATCAGTCTGAGGATTCATGCATCAATATTGTAGATGAACTGTTAATTACAAAATCAATTAAAAAATTATTTCTAAAAACAGTCACGCGTCCTGGCTCTCAGGGGGGCAATTTGGGCAGAAGGTCTCATCTCACTAGGACCGCGCCAAATCACAAGTCGTCATCCACAAGTAAGCAAAAGCAATCTGGTTTTTCATTTTTCAGCGCGGCTGAGCCCAGCCTGAGATTGATCGTCACATATGGCCCCAGAAAACAAACTGTCAATACCTTGAATGCTGCAGAATTTGAACAAATAGCCGTCCGCCCATTCAAGCCACTCATTGCATCCCATTTAACAGATTTTATTGACAGTTTCCTTCTTGTAATTAAAGGGAAAACTACTGGCCAGCAACCAAGATAAAGTTCAAAGATAGGGTCAAAACAAAAGCAGATGGAGGGGCACGGTGTGACTGTCAATGGTACATAGCATCAGAGCACGTTATTGACACACAGGTATCTAATGATCGGCACGTCATTAAAGAGGGATCTATCCTGAACTTTATGCAAATGATAAAAGGGACTTAAGACCATAATAAAGCATTAGGGAGACAAAAGGAAAAACAACAAAGCACAAACGATTTTTACTTATCAGACACTGTTCACTGCTTCAGCACTTTTACATTCAAATTTAGAGAAAAAAAATACTTTCTGCGATTCTTAACCCCTTCTGCACAGGTAATATCTTTTAGTGAAACTTTACTAGAATAATAGAGGATTCATATGGTAAAGCGTAGCCCTTGTACGATGAAAAAGGGAGTTTCCCCCCTGCAACCAACTCTGGGTTCACCTTACCAATACATTTAATAGCTGTATTCAAGGAAATCATATAATGCATATAGTCATGCATCCATCCATTCTATTCAGTTTAAGTGAAATGATTAGTCTTATCTGGATTATGAAATGGATATAGTAGAATAACGTCTATATTCATTTGAAAGGATCTCTGCTTGTGTAATACCTTCCAAATTATCCAGTGTATTATTCTTTACTGCATTAGGAATATATTCCACAATGGCTTAAAACCGTAAAGAACTTCCTTAATTTGAACTACCTTGTTTATAGCCTTTCCATGTAAGAGCCACAAAAACTGAAGGTCCAATTAAGAATTACTTATTCCTAAACATTGTTTAGAACAACCATGCAGAAGATACTATGGGAAGGAAAAAAGTGACATGAAAAAAATGTAGCAACCATCATGACAAACTGCCAACCTGAATTAGCAAGCGCTATAGCTTTGAGGGTCACAAACTCTTCTTTCTCCAACTTCATGCTCTTGTATTTCTTTACTAGCTGCAGGATGGCATTGTTGAGGTCAAGAAGGCCTGCTAATTTGGACTGGTCTTCATCCATAATATAATCTTCAGCATAGACAAGCTCATCCTCAAAAGAAAGTGATCGGTACACTACGCCCAGGATCAAAATCTCCATCCAAGCACTCTGCAGAAGGCTCATCTGGTCAGCCAGAGACAAAGTGGAGAATCCTAAACAGCAAAAAAGGGCAGGGGAAAAATATTAAATAGGTTCAAATGCACCATAACTCTGCATTACAACTTTCCCTTTTTGTTTTGTTTTTATGTAAGTTATGAATCAATATATATGGATTCCACTCTCCCCCTCTGCAAAGATCAATCAGCATAAAATTAAAGGGCTTCTAATCAAGGTAAAAGTTAGAAGCAAGCCTGAATTTGTATGCATTTTCTGTAGGAGTTGTATTAATTCGGAGGAGTTATAACAGCAACGTAAAATGGTTTGCACTTTCTCTTCTCAGTAGAAACATTCTAAAATCTAATGCTATGAGGCTCTGATCTGATGGCATCTAACAAGCTAGATAATAAAATACCTAGGTTCAAAGGGCTTTTATTAGCAGAAGCTTAGTTCTGTTCATCACTGCTGTAAAGAGAATGAACTAATGTCTTCAGAGGCCCCCTTTAAACCAAGGAGCATGTTTTCGAAAAAACTTTTTTAAGAGGAAAGATTTTATGCCTTAATAGAATTAAGGTGATTATCACAATGAGCAAAGAGCGCTTTGAACTTCAACCTCAGCAGAAAGAGAAGTAAGGCCTATCCTCTTCAGAAAAGATGCTAATTACTTCTGTAATGGCTTCTGCCTCTACTACGGTTGCTGAAATAACAGGATGGCACATTAAAGTGCCAAGTGAATAGTAATCACACCATCATTTTTGAGAGGGAGAGAGAAAATTTAATAATGCCTCTTAATGAATTTAAGTTTTGCCTTCTTTTTTTTCCTGCTCTCTTTCCTAATAGGATCACTAAGGGCAAGTATCTTTACTGTCTTACCTTTTCAAGCTCTTGTTTACAGTAGCTGTTAATTTATTATATCAAACTGCTAATATCCCCAATCACATTAGGAGCTACAGAACAATATGGGAGAGGAAGTGATTTCCTGGCCTGTTGGTGAAATGTAGTAGTTTGCCAGTTGGCACCATCAACCACAAGTACTTAATAAAATCATCAAAGGGGATTAGTCAAGCTTTTCTTAAGGGGGTCTTAAGACATGTCTGAAGCTTTCATGTAGTTGTTTATGGAGCTGCTTACATGTTCTTTGACAGGGTTCCTGCTGCAAGAAGAGTCTTTGTCATTCGACTATAAACGCATTTCCCTCCTGTTTTGAAAGTCTGGATTTACATTTCAGTAAGAATATAACAAACTGGCAAATGTACACAGGTGTCTGCTACAAATTAGTAACGAACCTATTACATTTTTTTTTATTAATGCATCTAAAGCAACAAGCATCCATAAAAACTGAAACACAAAACTGGCTGCTCTCTCTCTCTCGTTTTCATTTTCTCATACTGTCTTTTGTGCCCAGTGATAGAATTGTAGTTCCCTGCCTTCAAAACAAATCCAACAAAAATAGCAAACAAGAAGAACCTTGAAGAGGTGAAAAAAGAGACCACCACATCTGTGATTAAAATAAATAGGATGGAAAGGGAAAGGAAATAATCATTTGAAAAGTCATAAGGAGGAATGTACGCTTTCAATTAGCTTTCATGTTTCTGTTCCTTTCCCTTCTCTCAAGAACCAGTTTTTCTGCAGTAGCAGATGGACAGAGAACGTAGCCTGCAGCACCGTCCTGTGACAGCCCTATTCTCCCTTCCAGACACTGCTGTTAGTAAATAGATTTACACATTCTCCAATCTCCACACATCTTTCTGCCGAATAATTAAAAGCAGGATG
Organism: Terrapene triunguis; assembly: GCF_002925995.2. Classification (NCBI taxonomy): domain Eukaryota; kingdom Metazoa; phylum Chordata; order Testudines; family Emydidae; genus Terrapene; species Terrapene triunguis. The sequence goes on along the minus strand of NW_020664613.1, from coordinate 4,624,040 downwards.
ATTAGTTTATTGAGTGGAAGGAGGAACTTTTTTATTGAGGTCCATCCACGATTTTATCAGGGCCAGCACTTTTACGGTTGTCATGAGGGTGCAGGCATCCAATTTTTCTTATCTGCCTGATTAATACAAACGCTGTTTCAGGACGCATTAATTAACAGATACAAATCTACGTTCTCATGGAAGGATCAATACAGAGAAGAAAAGAGGCATCAATGTGAATTTAGTGCTGATGATGGAGAAGGCACTCTATTGACATTTACGTGCATGGAAACTTTAAAGTTGCAGTAGAGCCCCTTTGTCCCTGTGATTTACAAATGACCAATTTTTTAGCCATAACAATGTTTCACACACTTCTGAGGGGTTTAATTAAGCAAAAAGCAATAAAATCAGTTTTGATTAAAAAAAGTTTAACTTGCATTCACCTCCTTTCTATTTTTCTCAAAGCTCTCAACTTCCTTCTTTTATTTACTTATCTACTTTTGTACAAGAGTTTTTACAAATTACAGTGTGTTTCGATACCACATTTATCGTGTGTCATAATAAAAGGAAACCACATACAACCTCTATGAAAAAAATGAGGACACTGCCAGTGATTTACTGTGCAGTACTTATGAAGAATGCATCTTCTGCAGAGGCATTACAGATGCTAAGGTTTTTCACAGGAAATGTTTAAAAATCAACACAAATTATTATATCAAAGAAACTGACAAATATAAATCACAAAATTCTACTCTTTACTAATAAAACAAATATGCACGGTCATTTCCTCCTCTGTTAAAAGCAACTTTTGCTTGAAAGTCTGCTCAGTGAAAGCCTATTTTAACTCTTAGGTACAACCCTTCACGGGAAGTAAAATTGAATCTTGTAGTATCTAACCTATGGAGTGGTTTTTTGTTTTTGTTTTTTTGCCAGAATATTTTGAAGCGTAAGACATGCCTATAGTACAATACAATTTTCCTTTCACTGGACATTCAGCATATCACAGTAAATGAAGGGGTTAAGAAGGGATATGTGTTTACATAATGAGATCTGTTAAAAATTGTTGAGACCCCTATTCCTCTCTCTCATAAAACTCTGGTCCTGACCCTACAAACCTTACCCACATGAACACTCTCTATTTATGTTCCAACTCCTACTTCAATGAATCAATCAGGACCAAAATTCGTTCTAAATTTTGAGCAGACGTTCCAAAATTTGGCCTTCTATTTGCAAATATAGGAACATTTTTTATGAAAAATATATTTTAATTATACCTAATATCCAGATGTAGTGACAGCACCAGTGTTACTAACTAAAGTCACAATAAATAGATATATGAAGTGTTTTCATTAGCAATACTAACCTAAACTAATAACCCAAATAATAATTTGTCCTAGCCTGAAAAAATATTAACCCTGTTTGCTGATAAGTGAGTATTTTCTATTCAAAATGTAATTATTTGAAAAGAAATCCCCAAACTATGTATAAATACATGTCAAGCTATCTGGACTAGTTACAGGCTTCTGCTCACAATAGTGAACTCTTTTCAAATAGATATAAGAGGTTGCATTATGGTTGTGTTGCTGAACTTTATGTAGTGCGTTGCATGGGTCTTTAATCCCTGGTGTTTGACAGGTCATAGTTTAAAATGTTCAGCTGTATTATGGCTTTTAAAAATGCACTTATATTGTGGTACTTTTCCTCCCTCCTTCCCAGCTTGGACCATTCCATGCATATTGGTGACAACTTTGATCTCTCCTCATCTCCTTCCCCGAGTCAGTGCCATTTAATGTATCTCAGGCATTTTGCTAGCAGAATGACTCTGTACCTTGACCTGCAGTTAAATAGCATGTTTATCTGCAATACAGTGTGCTCCAAATAAACCAGATGACAGTTTGGAATAACGTCATTTGGAAGGATTGAAAAGCTTCTCAAGAGTCAGGTACCCCCGAGGTAATAAGCTTGAAGGAAGCATGTTTTGTGCCAACCCTCCTGCCATCTTCTACTAGACGCTCATGTGCTTGACAATGATGCCATGGGCACTTGTCAAGATTTTTTTTATTTTTGCCTGGCAAACTGATGCACTTTGCAGTCAACTTACAAAAAAGGCTAAGCATTTGAAAGTGTGAAGGGCAAAAAATATCTGACGGCTAGTCTTCAAAAATACACTTTCATTTCAGAAAGTATAAATGTTTATTTCCTGAGCTGAGTGTTGACAGAAATAGGCTGCAGTGCAGGCATATGAATTTAACCCCTGCTAGGCATTCTTTTCAGTGCCATTTTTATATAGCTGAGTGCAAGCATTGTAAATCTACAGGGTGTCTCATAATATCAGTTAGCAATGGCATAGATTTGCTGGTTCCAGTTGTTGGATTTTTTTGGGAGGGGGGGGAATTGTAATGTTTCTCCCTCTAAAAATAGCGACTTTTCAACACACAGTATATCACACTCAAACTGTAATTATGCCATAATGATTCACTGCGATCACTAAGTGTGCATTGAGAGAAGGTTGATTGAGCGACTTAGCATATGCTTGATTTTTCCTTTCACATACCAATAAACCCAGTGCTTAGAGGAAGTGAGGGATAAATAGGTAACAAAGGCCTTAGCGTTTTTATTATGTGTCCTTCCACTAACAAGAAGCTGAACTATACTATCCACAGTATTAGGAGTTCTAAGCCATGGTTACATACAGATTTAGCAGACTTTTAAATGGGGCTATTTAATCCATTGCTCTCTTCAAATATCGGCACATGTAGCACTTCCTTTCTATTTCACATCTCACACAGCTCCATGCTAAGCAGGGTAAATCTTTTATATTCCTGAAGACCCTTTCCTCTACTTCATTAAGATGGACTTCGTGGACACTAACTCACTAGGGGCTAGAGTGAAGCAGCTGCAGATGGTCAAGTGCCAAAGCAAGATCTGTAGCATATACAGAGCTCTATGAGAACTATTTTACAAAAAGCGTGTCGACAGTTATCCCTGCTATTATTTTCAACATTAAGCATTTGATGCCTAACTCAGGCTACTCCTTCTTAAACCCTTGTTTCTTTTGCTTCACATTAAACTAGATTTATTACATCAATAGTATTTGTTTATAAACCAGGATTTTTTTTTTGTATTGGATACCAAAATAATTGACAAATCTGGAAGTTACTGATGTTTATTGATAATCTGGCCCCAATTACTTCACCGTTTGTTTCCATGTTTTTGTGTCTATGAGCAAAATATTCCTCTAGTTTCCAATGTATTACACTTCAAATATCTTCATTTACATTTTTTATAATCAAAGCTGTGCTTTAAAATGACATGTTCACTAGCGTGTTGCAAATTCAATATATTTCCACAGTTGAAATATCAGAGTTTGGATTTTTAAATTATTTATACTTAATTTTGATAGATTAACTTCCTTCTAAATGTTTTGTGTGTACTGGTGTTTCCAGTGCAATTTCCTCATTTCGAAAATGATTCATATTCACTATTGGCTGAAAGAACAAAACCAAAGTTTTCAAAGCTATGGCTTATTTCTCTCTCTCTCTTTTCCTGCCAAGCAGAATACTTTATCTAGTGTGCTTGGCTTGGGATTCAAACTATCAACGGTGGGCCAAATTTTTATGTCTGTTGCACCAGTGTAAATTTGCAGTAGTTCCACTTCATTCTGAAATCCAAATCTGGCCTAACAGGTTTCCAGATTTGTTACTGTAGGACTATTGTCCTCTCTCCTTTTCATGTACATTCAATACTTGGCTAGATTCACCCTGGGACTCCCACGGATGTAAACCCTGGCAGAGGACTCCAGCAGCAACATTTCTGCTATAGGAACATGAGGTTGTTTAGACACGACTAGGGCAGCTGGGGAAAGGCACCTAGGTAGCACTGACTCCAACTTAAAGCTGTTCTCTTCCCATTGGGGAAATCCCAGGGAGAGCAGGAAGCATTAATAGTATTCTCCTTTAGAGTAAATACTCCCCTGACTTCCAGGCTCCTGAATCGCATAATTCATGTAATCCCATTTTTAAAAGCACAAATTTACCTCATTGTAGTCTATAAACATTTTGGCCATTAAGCAGATCACCAAATGCAGCTGCAGTACTTTCACTCTGATATCATGTAGTCACTACCTATATTTTATAGATTGTGGCCCCAGTTTGTCTCCTGGCAGGTTAGTACAACTCCACTGACTTCCAAAGACTTAAATCTCATCACACCAGCGTTGAATTTGGGTCCCAACAGTACATGTTGGTTCCTCAACTTGAAAATATCTGTCACAGCTGTTTGCTTCATGGCAGTTTTCAAAACAAACCCTTGGTACTGAAGGTAAGCAACTGCACATGGTGCCACAGCAAGATGGAGTCTGACAACAACTGAAGATTTTCATGTGGTAAATATCAGATAAAGCTAAAAGCGCAAACATGTCAAAACTGTAAGTCAAGACCAAATACACAAGCATAAAGACAGACTTTATCCTGCCTCTCTGGACAAATTTGAAATGTCATAGTAACATTGTATGTTTAGGGACTAGTTTGTAGCATTATGGACCAAAGTTCTCTCTCACTTGCATTTGGCCTCATGACTTTTGCACAAAACTAAGAAAAAATGATCAGTTTGTCCAACTGATGCTTTGTTACAGAGGATAAGTTGAGCCTCTCCCTCATGAATATAATGGGGAAAATAGGTGTGCTAAGGTAAGAACTGGTTTCGGCATCTATAAACTCAGATCCTTGTCTGACCACACCCTCCATCTCATCACACAGTTTGGAAGTTATACTGTCTGCACTAAGAGTTCTGATTGCCATCTGCTAGTTTTGCCTTAGGGGCAAGGACACCGGATAGATAGATTTCACAACAAGTGTGTCTGGGGGCCAATTTGAGCCTCCGAAGAAAGGCCCCCCATGTATCTTCAAAGTCTAATGTTGTCTTGGGCCAGCCCTGTTCATTTTTCTATTTCTTATTTAAATATACATCTATATTTTTATCTATTTATGTAAGTTCTTATAAAATATTAATTTATTTTATTTTATAACACAGAAAAATGCTGACCAGAAGCACTGTTGAGTAAACCTTACTGATAGGATGGCAAGTGCCAAACAGTAGATTGAGAAACCTTGGACTTTTATCACAATGCTACTTTCATCTCACTGAAACAACAGCAGATAGATGGGTTGGCAATAAAAATGCATTCACACTGCGTGTCCATCTCAATCCATTAAGAACAATGGATTCTCACTAAGCAAATATTCACTTGTCAGAAGTATTTGCAACACTGGATTCATTCAGCAGGACTAAGTAAGTGAGGTTCACAGCAATTTAAAAGCAGCAAATTAGACATTTACAAACAGTGAAGATGCTTCTTGTCTAGCATGACCTTTCACTCAGACTGTACAAGAAGGTGTTAATGTAATTTAAATGCCAGTTAGAAATATTTCAGTTTTGTTGTCTACTCTCTATCAAACCTTACATAATAATTCTAAAGAGGAACAATTTAAGTTTGTAATTTTTTTCCCACACAGAAGGCTGCATTCCTCATGTAACTTATTGTAGTTCACAAGCACGTAGTTGTTTAAATCAGATTTATGTCCCAGAAAGAAAAGAAATGTGTCCATATCTATATATCTTTTAGTTTCTTGCTATTTCCAGTTACAGTACTAATTCTTGCAAGTTTTTCTTTAAGACTAACAGCATAATAGCAGCTTGAATGTGTCACAGAAAGGAACCTTTTATCTGACTCCATACTAGCCTTTTCAATTGCTAACATTCAGCAATGTGACAAGTTAGATGTAACAAGTTAGCCATAGTTGCCTGGGGACAGATTTGGTAAGCCCTCCATGTGTGGCACTCCCTTTTGTGGGGGTTCCACACACAGAAAGCTTGCAACATTGGACTCTATTTCCCTCACCTGTAATTTCACACCATACTATCTTAGTATTCTGATCTAAAAAAATTAAGAAAAAAATAGGTTTAAACAATTAAAGAGCCTGATTCTCCTCTCACACTGATTTCACCACTGGAACACTACAGATTCCAAACAGGGTTATGCCAGATTTATACTAGCATGAAATGAAACCAGAATCAGGTCCAACACATACATTTTGATTCATCATTGAGGGCTATGAGAAGAAGGGAAAAAATAACTGTAAAGAAGAAAGGGATTATTTTTCCTTCCTACTTGCAGGATGGTATGTGAAACCACTTGTGTGCTACCTTTCTACGCTGGTGATTTTAACTTTAAGATATCGCCAATGGAAGAACTCGAACATTCAGGTGAGTAGTACAGTGTGGTCCACTACAGTTGTAGGTCTCCTGAAGGGAGAGCAATCCTAATGTAAAGAGTCCTGGGTATGGCTGTTTTTGAGTACACCAGTATGTACAATCTGATTTGTTTGTTTAAAGTTAACATTTGCAGGTCTTCAACTCATGATCTTTAAACATGGTTGGGTCCCGGCTACCTGAAAGAGTGTCTCTTCATCTGTGTAAAGCTGCTGCAGGTGAGATCAATTTATGTGCTCCTACTACCATATCAGTTCCTAAATATGAACAGGTGTGAACCAGGGGCAGAACATTTTCAGTGGAATTTGCTTCTCTAAATAGTCCAAGACAGCCTGAGCTTGTTAACCTTCAGGCTGAGGCATTTAAACGAGAGAGAGAAAGGAGTAGGTCTATATTTATGATGCTGATAGTTTGCTTTGGGTGAGTCTACTATATAAAAAGGCCCACATTTTCAAACCCAGACTCTAATTTTGCACTCATTTTCCCTCAGTGAGTTGTGGATGCAAGTATTAGAATTCAGGCATGTTACTAAGAGATTTGCAGGTGCAAATGTCATTTGCGCCTGCAAATCATGTAGATATCACTGTTGCATCTTTTGTGCTTATAAATGATTGTAGATGCAAAAATGCAGGTACAAAATTAGAAGCTGGGTTGAAACCTCGTTGAAAATTTTGCCCATAAAATGGCCAATTTGTTTAACATGGAAAAGCCATTACGGTGTATGCACTTCCCACCAAGTTGTAACGAAACATTTTATATGGTTTTCAACTAGCCCGAATTAAACTGCACACTCACGCAGGTCCCACTGATTCAGGACTATCTAAGTACACATTGGTGCGACAATGGGCAAGGGATCAGGTCATATATCCTCAGACAATGGGAGTAACTCACACACTTCCATTAAGATTGCAAAAGTTCTGATGTTGCCATTCTGATATAATGAAAAAACAGACACACACAAACCAGCACCAGAGCTGGCTCCCTTGCTCATAGTCTCAGCATGTGTTGAATGAGCATGGAGACTGAGTAATTCTGACTCCCTACAAATAGACTTTCCCAAATTTTCCTAAAAAGAACGTGAAGAGAAAAAAAATTGAAGAAAGTGACAAAACAAGAACAACAAAAGTCAACTCCTGGAGACATTTGTATTGCCTCAGTTAGCATCACAATGGTTCCAAATTTAACAGACAGGCAACAAAACTAGAATATTCAGAATTAAAGCTTCTTAAACCTTCCTAGATTCACACAGACTTGCAGATATTGTAGGGTTTGAAAATAATTAGGGGTCATGGCACTCATATGTGCTGCAAAGACTGGGCACAATCGATTGAATTGAAGATGGCATGAAAAGCCTTCTCTCTGAATTTCTTAGTGGTTTTTTGTTTGCTTGCTTTTTCATCCGCTTTCAAAATCAGATTATAAATGTTAGAAGGGGAGGGGGCTTTGTATATGTGTAATATGAGCCACAGTTTACTGATAAACTCTACTGGGTCTACTTTGAGTGCTCTTTGGCTCAAACAGTGTTAGGTCATTACTGTCTGGCTTTCACTTCTCTAGGGAAGCAACCAGTCATTTCCTCATTGAGAACAGTGGCAATCCCTGGTCCCTCCATCTTTCCATCTGGCAAAGTCAAATTTCCAGGAATTGCCCAATCTGGTTATTATGAAGCCAGTGTTGGAATGTATTAGCATACAGCAATGGCTATGCTTACAACGCAATCAATGTACATAAATTAAGCCTGCCTGTGCTGTGACAGCTATGTGTGAAAAGCTTTCATAGAATCATAGAATATCAGGGTTGGAAGGGACCTCAGGAGGTCATCTAGTCCAACCCCCTGCTCAAAGCAGGACCAATCCCCAACTCAGTTTACAGAATAAAAACTTATCAGGGCTGTAAAAATCTCTGATGAATGTATCCCTCACTCCCCCTTACAAAAAAAGTCACATCAGAGCATTGTGTTATAAACTTTCTGCCTCATATCTTTTCCTGAGCGGGTTTTTGCTTCCTTCTACTCGTTAGTTTCTTTCCTTAATGTGGTGGTGCCATGGAATGTTTCAAATAATATTTGCATTTGTCCTGCTCTCAGGGGATTCAGGAGGGGAGGAGAGAAAGAGGAAGACTGGTACCTCTCCTGTATGAATGTAGAGGGTTCACTTGCCCTAGCTGAGTGTGTATGTACCATTAAGACTACCTCTGGAGGCAGAGTGTCTTAAGTCTGAAACAGTCCAAATAATAAAGAAAGAAAAAAGCTGCCTGATTCTAATACACCTAATTAGCCATCAGCAGATTCTTAATTGCATACATTAGGATGATTCCATAGTGGAGATTAATTCTAAATATACCCAAGCAGCTGGTTAAGATGCCATGGATTACAGTGTGGACTGTACTTTTCCACTTAATTAGATATCAAAATTAAGCAGCAACAAGCATTTTGACATAACGGGGATCAAGCCGCCGCTTGGCATCCCAGAGCTGCACTAAAGTGACCGCTAAACAGAGCCGCACAGATGGAGAGATATTAAATGCCGCACTGGAAAGTAATTTCAAATAATAAAATATCAATATTTACATTTTAATTACCCCTACTGAGAGCCGCTCTGTCATTTTCACTATTGCCGACGCAGCAAGGGGTAGTGGAATGACATTGCGGCTCTGACTGCAATGACTATTTTGTTTCCATTAAAGAATGACAAGTGTTTTAGAGGCAGTGACACCCAGTGTGTGAACAAGAATGACAGCAGATCAGAAAATTCCTATTAAGGGAATAAATGACTCAACAAGAGAATTTATTCCAAGCAGCCAGCTCCTTTTTGAAACACATAATCCTTCCAAATTTTCTGGGGAAAGTTTATGATTAGAGATGCCCAAGGGAAACCTTAGCCTCATGTGAAATATTTAGAAAGGTAAGACATTACACGATGACTGGTCAGTTTAAAATAACAATACTCCAAATGGGCAAATATCTGACAGTTTTGTATAAATCAAAATAGTTTGAGGGGGGGAAAATGGGAAACTAATGGCACTTCTTGTAAAAGGAGTTTCCTTCCTGTCAAATGACCTCACAAAAGTTTTGACTGACCACAAAGAATCCTGGATTTATTTTTGCTATCTTTTCATTCATTTTATTACAATTAGTCCAATGAACACTGCCTCATCTGGACTGCAATATGCCTGTCTTTGGAATTGTTGCCAGAAACCGATCACAACAGGTTGCGGGCATGTCTTTCTCTCTCTCTCTCCCTCTTTTTAAGATAGGTATATTTTTTTCTTTCCTTCTGTCCTTCAGTATTTACATCAGAGGCTATTGAGTTACTCTTGAAGCACCTTACCAAATCTAATTACTCCTTAGCAGGTCCGAGGTCAAGATTATGAAAAAATATACATATATTAAATCTGACTTACTACATGCACAAAGAAGAACAGAAAGGAAACAAATATGAAAAGAGTTTTTAAAAGAAAAGACTTCCTTGGGGATGTCTGTCAAATTGTAAAGATCTTGACAGAATTTCAATGCACCCAGATATGAGAAAGTGCATAAAAGAAAATACTTGGTCAGTACACTGTAGTATGCCGCTAACTAGCCCTCCTGTGTCATGGCATCTATTTATTTAGGGCATGGAGAGCTAAACATCTATGAATGCAACAAATGGCTAAAAAAGAAAACAAACAGAATTTTTATAAAAAGGAAAAAGTAAAGCTTGGTGATGGTGTCTATTTTTAAGAGTCTTAGAGACAGGTTTGACATAAAATGTAACAGTGAAGTACAGAAATGTGACCCTCATATTAGTTGCCTAACTAGTTGATCTTCCTCTTCTTCTTCTTCTTTCTTTTTCTTTAAGTACCCAGGAAGTACTTCTTAAGCATCCCTAATGCTTTTAGGACAAGACACTTCCCCATTTCTCAGCCACTAGCACCTTTTAATTTCTGAAAGAGCCACGGTTGAAAATCTTAATTAATTGTTCCATACTGCTTCAGGATCATTATGCAATGTAATAAAGGCCGTGTAATTATGAAATTTTACAGCCATTACCAAGGCTGATGGCTCGTATTTCATCCTCAGCTGGACCCAATGGCTTTTAGCCACTCAGCTCCCCTTTGATGAACTACAGACAGATCTATCAGGCCCAAACAATATCCAGGCAAGGCGGCTATAATAGCTACCTACAGATGAAGCCATAGATAAAGATAAACTATAAATCTACACACAAATGCAGGCACATTGCCTCAGGATGACAGAGGGGAGAGGATGAGACACTTGGGAAAGCAGGCTGCTTGCATGAAGGCAACCTTCTGTGGCTCTCTCTCTTATTCAATTTGGAATTTGTTTGATTTCTTAAAAATGTAAAACCTTTGTTGAATGCCTCACTGTTTTAGAAAATAATCAAATAATAGTAGACAGGCTGGGGGGGGGGCACATTTTTCTGTGGAAGGGAAGATGCTGCATTAATCTTCTGTAGAGTTTGAAGAAAGGAATTTAAATGGGCAAATTAACACGCCCCAGATGAGAGAATTTCAAGTCAACAAGTTTTGTAAATTATAGCCTTCTGTTCTCCTTCCCTTCATCTTATACATTTTAAAATGTATTCAGTTCAATTCCTTCTATCAAGAAAAGCAAATATAAATTAATTTTTACATGCATAAAAGTGACATTCTGAATATATGTTATGAGATTTAGTTAGATTTTAGCCTTTCACTGTAGGCAGTAATGAAGATGAGGTAAGGAAACTTAACGTCATGCAACATCCTCATAGAGCAGTGTTTCTCAATGACTGGTCCATGGACCGGTGCCGATCCCTGAGATCTCCCTGGCACAGTTTCGGAAGGAAGCAAGCTAGTCCCTGGTATCAATGACTTTGTTCTTCAATTTGAGAATAAAAACTAAAGTGAAAGTTGAAGGAACAGGTAACAGGCTTAGTTATTAGCATTACCTGCTTTTGTAAAAAAGGACCCTCGTTGGTTGGTACTTGGGTCACTATAATCTAGGCATTTTATGGAGATGATGGGAATGGAATTATTTTATGGCTGGCAGGATGGTAAGTGCTGTTTGTATGGCTACTCTCTAGGGAGAAAAAAAGCTGGGCTGCAGTGTTTCTGCCCTACCATGATGGAGACTATGCACAAGTTTCGGAACATCACCATGACCAATTACATTCCTTCTACAGTACCCACGACCATTCAACGAGTAGTCCTGGAGCTTGTGTCATATTAATGGTTAAAAGGAAAGAACATGCCAGAAGAAAGGCAGGCAGGCAGGCAGGGTGTCCTTGAAAGCAGGCACATCCATCTCACTGATATCTGTAAATACTCTTCTACTCTTTTTCTTAAAAGTATTACTAACAGTACATGTTTATATGATGTACGCATATACTTTTGTCAATCATTTTCTCAATTGGGAGTCTATAATTAACATTGAATTTGAAAAGAGGTCCGCCAACAAGTGTGAGAACCTCTGCTCTAAAAACATCAATGGTGCACCCTCATTTGGAATGCTGTAGGCAGTACTGGTCACTCAAAAAGATATTGCAGCTTTAGAGGGGGTTAACAGAAAGGCGACAAGAATGCTTAGATACATGTCCTACGAAGACATACGGAAAAAATGGGATTTTTACTTTAGAAAGGAGATTAATAAGAGGAAGCATGGATAAAAGTATAAAAACCAGATGATACAGAGAAGGCAGATCAGGAGTTTCTGTTCTCACAGCATCAGAAGTAGGGGATATTCAATAAAAATGGAAGGTACCAAATTCAAAGCTGAAAAAAAAGAACTACTTTTTCATTCAGTGCATAATTAGACTGAGGAACTCAGTGCCACAGGATGTCACAGAGACCAAGAATTTAAAAAGATTTAAAGGGAGATTGGACGTTGATATAGAGAACAATAATGTTCAGAGTTGTAACAGTTAAAGCTCTCTCTCTCTCCATATATATATATATATATATATACACACACACACACACACACAAACACACATACACACATACATACATACATACACACACACACACACACTTACTTGCTTATTTCTAAGTAATAAAAACCTTGTGCTTCAGAGTTTAAACCAATTTCTAACCATTAGGGATTAGGATGAGATCTTCATGGAGACAGATTATCACACATCTGCCTAATGTGGGGATCGTGCACCTCACTCTGAAGCATCGGGTATTGACACTGTTGGAGACAGGATACTGGACTACAAAAACTGTCTGATCCAGTCTGGCAATTCCTGTGTTCCTAAAAATGGAATTAATGATGGCCCCAGAAGAATTTAAAAAAAAATAGATGTTGGGGAGAGGGACATCAGCTACAGAGTTTCAATATCACAACATCTGGACTTTCACTGTCTGTATAGGTTCCTAAAATCATGCATCATGTTGACTGTCAGGGATGGATAAGCCACATTCTGAGGCTTGAGGCTACTTCCGTAAAAATAAAATATGGGTGAGAAATCTGCGTTACTCACACATAAATTGCACATATACACACACATGTGTGTGTGTGTATATTTGTGTACTTTGCTTTAAGCAAACTCATGGCACTCTGAAAGCTACTGAGATTAGGAGGGATCTTCTCGGTAATTTTGCCTTCTTGGCCAGTTTCATTACAAAGTGGTTTTTTAAAAGATAATCCGGCTGAATTATAAGGACAACATAATAGTATAATCAAACATCTTAAGTCTGAGAGATGTCTCCATAGTCACAGAGGGTCACTAGTCAGCAGGTCTGCAAGTTCAGGGAAGGGATGAGATGTGTGATTCTGGTTTCTTCCAGCATAAACATTGGCAATCCTTGATATATGGTCTATTAAAGACCAGGGTGTGCTGTTAGCATGCTTTATTGAAAGTGTATATGTGGACAGTATTCATTGTACATGGTGTGAATTGATCTATTCCCGTATTGTATTTGGAAGCATCGTAAACATTCTCAGTGGACAAAAAGAAAGGAAAAAACCCAGCGTAAACGTTAAACATATACAGCATACTAAAACATCTAAAACACTAGACTATAGAGATACTCATGGACTCTGATCCCTGGATAGCATTTAAATCACTTCCTTAAACTGTAAAAAGTTACCAAAATTCAGCTGACGCTTTAGCTGAAACATAGGGCTATATACAATTGGGAAGGTTTGATGTAGACTGATAAAAACTGTCAAATCCTCCACCCCCACCATTTCCCAGCCAGTTGACTTGTGCTTAGCCAAATTAGCATCAGCCTCATGCAAGAGCCCCTTAGCTTTGTTTCTTTTCATCCTTCCACCCAATCACTCACACTACTAGGATGAAAAGCAAATACAAATATGCTCAGCAGGAGCATTTTTCAATGGAGAAACTTCAAGAAGGATGTAGCCCCAAAGAGGCTGTGATTCTCAGTTCTATCAGGAAAGGTAATACCAATGAACATGCAATAACAGCCTAATAAAATATAAAAAAAACGAAATTACATTAAAAATTGGATAACTTATCCAGTGCTTCTTGTTTTACAAAAGAATTGCTTGAATTTTTATGCACTTTGGTAACTGTCCAATTAGTAATTGTACGTACATGTGTATTCCAGAACGTGAGAATTCAACTAGTTTTTAAATGAGGACAGGAAATTTCTGCATGACAAATATTCAGGCAATTAATTTATGGCTTACTGTATATTGGTTGAGGTAGAACTTGCCCCAGCACATTGAAATGATGAGAAGTTTATCATTCCCATATATGGATTAAAAAACAAACAAAAGGGAACCAATAGTATATATTTTGATCAAAGACAGATTTTCAATATTGCTTTTGTATCTTTTTCCTTTTTCATGTAAGCCATTCAGTTTTCAATTTTAGAACATTCTCATGCAGATGGCACGCTAGCATAAGACGTTTCTAAGAAATCTGTTTTAGATTAATGAACAGGAAAGCTTCTGTTAAGTGTTTTAAAGACAACCTGTAATAAGAATATACATTGGCTTAGGGAAAAACATTACCATACATACAGACGAAAACCAGAAAGGAAATGGTGCATAATTGTATGTCTTCTCTGTTAAGATTCATTTAATGCTGCAAAAATCTGTAGCTGCTGTTATGCATGCCATGTTTTACTCTAATTTTCTACACTTGGTATTCCCCAACTGAACTGTTTCTCATGGTGATTTTTTTTTTCCTACAGCAAATCAACAGTTTTTCAAGAGGTCTCTGTGCACCCAAGGAGTATGACATTTACTAATGTGTTGAGAGTCAGGGATTCTCTTTTGTAGGAGCCAATACTAATAAGAAAGATATGGTTCAGTGTCCTGGGTATTCTTCCAAGTTTTATTAATTAGATGGAAAGCTTTTCCCTCTGGAATATTGTAAGGTATTTATTAACACTTCAGTTCACAAACTAGAACAAATTTACAGTAGTGGAGGTAATTGTTACATACACCAGCCCTGGTTATCAACTTGGCAGGGAAAAGCAGAAAAAGGTTAAGATTATAATCTTTTTCATGATATTTTAATTGTACTTCTTAATCTGCTAAATTAAAAACTACAGAGCAATCTTATTCAGATCACAGACGAAAAAGATCATATCAATTTGTGACAAAATGTATGAATGCTCCTATCTGCTTTAATTATACAGAGAATTTAACAGTCAAATTCAGTATGATCACAGAGTGGGTAAGATACAAATATTATCTCTTCTCCAGTTGTGCTATCTTCTCCCTAAGCATTTTTGAGTTTTCTTCCAAGCCTCCCGTCCCTTAATGCCTGGACACTCTCCCCCAGCTAATTTGTAATACCACCACCTTCTCCTTCAAATTAAACATCAAGATCCATCCCTACCACTACGTTTTCAGTAAATTGGCAACTGATAATGTCAATGCAGGTGGTCATAACTATCTCACTTATTTATATGCTTCAAAAAGAATCATAACTGTGCTCATAGCTAGTCTGTGTAACCACATGTTCTTTTAACTATTGCCCTTGGCCTTCCCATTCCCACTCCATCTGTTTTTTATATCTACTTAATTCAGACTGTCACCTCTTAGGGATACATGGGTGTTTGTTCAGTGCTTAACACAGTGGGACCCTGATCTGAATGGATGCTATTGTAACACACAATTAACGAATGATAATGTTTTGTTATGCATTTCTAGTGTAAAACTACTTTGATGATGAAAGTATATTTGGGCCTTATCTTGCACTCCTGAATCCATGCCCATGAAGTCAATGGGAGCTTTCCCTGAGGAAGACCCACAAAGGGTTCGATCCAAGCTTCTAATATTTAAGCACATATTGCTGTGAATCCTCTAAAACAATACTTGTGCAGGTGTGTGAACAGGCAGAACTTGGTTGTGCAAGGTTTGCTAAGGATGTGCAACCTGGAGTAAGACCTGAAACTGTTAGCCACTTAAATGCTGTTATTTTGGGAAATCTGCCCCTCCATCTTCTTAGCCCGTTATTTTTCCATGATGTACCTCTAATATGCTGTGTCATGGCAACTCTCCTTCTTGTTGACCAGTACTTGATGTGGCTATCTTTCTGAAGGTTATCAATACCAACCAGTGTGTGATACAGAAGGGTTCATTTCTTCCCTCCCCAACACTGCCAGAATATTATTTTGGCAATGTTCTCAAGTCAGGATCGGAAGCAGTAGATCAGCCAAGGCCTGGAATCTGGGTCAACTGCGTGGCAACATGTTTTGCCACCTCTGGATTTAAGAGCCGGCCCCAAATACTGCTCCTTTATTAATTCAATATTGCTTCTTTTTGTCTTAATAATAAACCTCTAGTTGAAACACATTACTATTGTGGATTTATATATTTAATTCCTTCACTATCAAAGTCATGATTGCATTTACAGTGGATTCCATTTGGCCATACTGACCATCACAGAGCCTGCATATTATACAGTTCTTGGCATCTGCCAAATCCACCTTTGTTGAAGCATTGAGTTCTAGGTTATTGAAACGTGTGGGATTTTAAGAGTTTGATATAGTAACACACACAAACTAATAGGGAAAGGTTGGCTGAAGGACGAGCTAGTGCAGGGGTCAGCAACCTGTGGCACGTGAGCCGATTTTTAATGGCACGCTGCTGCCAGTCGAGGTCCCAGCCGCCAGCCCCGCTCAGCCCGCTGCCAGCCTGGGTGAAAGAAACCCCAGGCCGGCAGCAGGTTGAGCGGGGCCAGTGGCCGGGACCCCAGGCCGGCAGTGGGCTGAGTGGTCCCGGCTGCCGGCCCCACTCTCCGACAGGGAGTTCCTCCAGGAAGGGCAGGCAGCCGCCGGCCAGGGATTCTTCACTGCAGGGCAGCAGAAAGGCACCTCGGTGATCTTGGATGTGAGTTCTGAAACCCCTGCCCACGGGGAGCACTGGGGGGACTGGGCTCTGGGAAGCAGCTGCATTAGGGCTCCCAGATGCTGCATGGAATTTAAAGGGGGAGCCTGGAATGGTGCAAGGCGCCGCGAGTTGCAACTGGCCCCCCTCTTTGCATAGCCCCGCTGACGCCTCATGCTCCCATTCTCCTCTCCCCTTCTCTGGCACTGCATCAGCCGAGGAGGGGGCCGTGCCCCCGGCACACCTGAGCCGGCCGGGCAGCAGTGCGGTTGGACGGGTTTTGCAGCCTCTGGAAAGAGCAGATGGAGACAGGGAGGCTCTTGCTGTGTCTGTGCATCCTAACACAGTGGCACTTCAGCTCGGGCGAGAGTGGCCCCCCCGTCTGGGCAGCTTTCAGTCCCAGGAGAGTTCAGGTTGCAAACTGTGCAAACTGCGGAGTGATCTGGGTAGGTCTTGCATCGCAGGGGATCTGCATCTCAAAGGGGAAGTCAGTGGGGAGCGCAGTGGTCCCTAGAAGCAGCCATATGAGTTTTTAGGGGAGCAGAGACCCGGGTCTTAAGGGCTGCTTCTGAGAGCTCCAGCCCCTGCTGTGTCAGTTTCATGTCAGGAGTTGCAGCTGAGCTGCTTCTCTGAGCCATTGGCATCACCGAAAGGGAGAAGCTGAAACTCCCCTGGGCACTGTGTCAATAAGAGTATTTGGTGCACAGGTTCATTTGAAAGAACCTCCTAATGCTCCTTTATGTGGTAGCAGTGTCCCCCTTCCCCCCCTCCCGCCCTGTTGCTGGTACAGTCGCTGCTTTTCCTCTTAAACGCACATGCTACCGTCTTCTGAACTTGAAAAGTATCTGGGGTGTTTGTGTGGATCAATATTGCAGGGAGAGATGGGAGCCAAATCTGTATGGACCGTCCATTTAGATCAGTGGTAGGCAACCTATGGCACGCGTGACAAAGGCAGCACGCGAGCTGATTTTCAGTGGCACTCACACTGCCTGGGTCCTGGCCACCGGTCCGGGGGGCTCTGCATTTTAATTTAATTTTAAATGAAGCTTCTTAAACACTTTTAAAACCTTATTTTCTTTACATACAACAATAGTTTAGTTATATATTATAGACTTGTAGAAAGAGACCTTCTAAAAACGTTAAAATGTATTACTGGCAGTGGCACATGAAACCTTAAACTAGAGTGAATAAATGAAGACTCGGCACACCGCTTCTGAAAGTTTGCCGACCCCTGAGCTAGTGGTCAAGGCACAGGACTGTGAATCAGGCAATCTGGGCTCAGCTCCCAGCTCTACCACAGACTTCCTGTATAACTCTGGTGGAGTCACAGAACCTTTCTTTGCCTCAGTTTCCTTATCTATAAACTAGACAGAAGGAAACTACTTCAGAAAGCTGTTGTAAGGCTTTATTCATTTGTGTTTGAAACCCATTTACATCTTGAAATAGAAGGCTCTACAATGTAGTATTACAGAAGAGGGACAACTCACCTACATTTAAGGTTAAGACCAGCTTTCTGTTGAAAGCTTGACTCTAAGTGCTCTACAATTTACATGGTTACTTGCCTTCAAATTTGGTGTGTCTCATGGGGGCATGGACTTTTTTGTTAGTGATATGAATTTGGGGACACTTGACCAAGGGGTTCCTGAGATGCAGACTCCAAAATAAAAAAGCTTTTCTTAAAGTTGAGAGATTGGCAACTTTTTCCCCCTCACAGACAGAGATCAAACCAGGGCTCAGATCATTGCTCCAGGGTCTCCAATGTTCAAGGGTTAGGGAAAAATCTGCCCCTGAGAAGGATGTTTTTATTATTCTTATTCTTATGTGGAGAAATGCAACCTGAGTACAGCAGCATATTCAGAAAGTGCTGAAACTATTTTTGAATAAAAAAGGACTCACACGTGAGAATGCTCTCTGGGAGGAGAGGATGATTGGGGAGCACGAGTAGGTGGTAATGGGGATGAGGGGTTTGGGTCTGCATTGAGGGAAGAGGGTATCATGGGGAGGGGGACAAATGGGAATTGGTGGTAGGGCAGTTGAAAGGGGTTGGGAGGCTCAGGTAAGGGGGAGTGAGTAGGGATCTGGGGAGTGTGAGAGGAGAAGATGAAGAAGGCTGGAGAATATATGGGGTAGCAGAGAAAATTGCGGGTTAACAATGGTGGGAGGCATGTCAGCCCTGATTTGTCTCCTCTGTATGTGCTGGGATCTGAGCCTCTTTCTCTGCCCACAGTGTGCTCTGGGATTTGGGGGACTCCGCTTCTCTTGGGGTGTCTGAGCCCCTCTCCCTGTACCTCCATGTGAGCTGAGATTTGGGGCAGGGGACTGAAAGTAACACAAATTTAAAAATCTGAAATATAGACAATGAATACCTAAGATGCACATCACCCCTGCGGGTGGGGGGAGGGGCCCCATTTGCAAGAGGGGTAGCCTGGGTGAACCTGGGGCATGGCTGAAGCAAGGGCAGGAGTCCCAGCTGGAGGTGGGTAGTGGGACTGAGGGGCCCAGTTCAGTGTGCAGCTCGGTTCACATAACTGAGATACTGTGCAGCCCTCTAGCAAGCTGCTACCTGTGATACGTGTACGCAACAGCATAGGGCAGGAGACAGCAAGGGGCAACTTCTTACATGTTAATGGCTTGTACAGTACCGACTAATGGCTTAATGGGATGGCGGGGGAGCTGGAAATGTTGGCAGGAGACTACATGTTGTGGGGAGTGGTGGGGCAGAGGAGAAAGACACACCAGTCTTCTCTCACATGCTTAAAGTCACTGCAACAATCGTGTAATAAAAAACAGTCAAGGCTCTGGGACACAGACCTTAGATGAGATTTTTCTCACTGGTCATGTTAGCAACTGCACACTGCTAACATTTCAATGCACGACCATTATCCCCATTCCACTATAACAAAATGTACAGGAGAGGGGGGATCACTGAGGAATCACATAGCAACTGTGTAGCCTAATAGAAAGACCAGAGAACTGGGCAAGTCACTTCACCCCTCGGTGCCTCAGTTTCCCATCTGTAACAGGGGATAATGATATCAGGTTCCTTGAGATCTATATAAAAGCTAGATCTTTTGATTATTATCTAGCCACAGTAGTCTATCAACTGCAAACCTAAGTGAGAAATACAACTGTCGAAATGACCACTAACTCATACTAACAAACATTTCTCTCTGTTTAAAAAAGTAGGATATTTAAGTGATCAAAACTTAGTTACTGCAGAGTTAAGTTTGCCCGGTGATACCTCGCACCCTTCCAGAAAGTGGAGTTCAGCAAAACTCAAACTTCTGAAAACCAGAAAACACAGAGTTACGGTTAACACCCAGAAACTCTGGCCTCATTGAGCGATGCCCCAATAAACCTATAACACACATCCTCACACTCTGCCTTTTCACTGTAATGGGCAGGCATTACATAAACTTGCCCTAAGCTCAAACACTGAGTTTACTCCCACAACAGAATACCACAAATGTAACATTTAACAATCACTTTGTACCCTTTTACAACCCTTTTCACTTGCACACAAGTTGCCACCTAAACCTGTACTTTCCCTACCCATCGTGAAATCCACAGACTGCTCTCATATCCTGCCTCACTACTAACAATACCCCTGGCAAGAAGACTCCAGTGCCCTGCAGCTGACACAGCCTACTCAAGTCTGTACTGAAATGATGCAGACTGGCACCCCAAATACACATGTACCTCTTTCCTTTGATAGCACATATGGGGGGACTCAGACCCAGATCTCCCCATATGACAATCACAGCTCTTCTAAGCTGCTCCAACTTCTTCCTCCACCACTCAATATATCTACTCCTAACAGCGAATGCAGCTGGAGTGCATGCAGATAATTCCCAGTGGCTATTGCCAGCTCCAGTGGGGGCAGAGTTAAGGTTGTGTGGTGTTTCTGTAGGGGCGCCATTTGGGGAGGAGTGGCGGGCTCTACACCCTCCCCCCCCAAGTTTTGTAGGGGAGGTCTACTCACCCTAACCCCAGGTGAAGCTCTTAACTGCAACAGCTTGAGGGTGATACGTGGTGAGTTCAGAAGCTGGGAGCAGCACAGCCTTTGGGGCAGGGAGTTTATTTATAAACAGAGGCAGGGTAATAAAGATAACAAAAGGCTTATCATTAAAGTATATTAAGGATCGTTAGATGATCCTGAAAGCATTGCCAGGCACTTCAGTTAAAAGATAGGAAACAAAGTGTAGGAATAAAAGGTGAGAATGGAGAGAGGTAAATAGTGGTGTCCCTCAGTGGTCTGTACTGGGACCAATCCTATTCAACATATTCACAGATGATCTGGAAAAAGGGGTGAACAGTGAGGTGGTAAAATTTGCAGATGATAACTATCTTGAGTAATTTTGTAAGGCCAAAGCAGACTGTGAAGAGTTACAAAGGGATCTCACAAAACTGGGTGACCGGACAACACATGGCAGAAGAAATTCAGTGTTGATAAATGCGAAGTAATGCACATGGCAAAATATAATCCCAACTACACATACAAAATGATGGGGTCTAAATTAGCTGAACCCATCAATAAAGAGATCTTGGATAGTTCTCTGAAAACATCTGCTTAATGTGCAGTGGCAATCAAAAAAACTAACAGAATATTGGGAATCATTAGGAAAAGGATAGATCATAAGAGAAAAATATCAGATTGTCTCTATATAAATCCACGGTATGCCAACATATTGAATAGTGTGTGCAGATTTGACCACCCCATCTCAAAAAAGATATATTGAATTTGGAAAAGGTACAGAGAAGGGCAACAGAAATGATGAGGGGTATAGAACACATTCTGTATGAGGAGAGAGTGAAAAAGACTGGGACTTTTCAGCTTGGAAAAGAGATGACTGGGGGGAGGGTATAATAGAGGTCTATAAAATCATGACTGGTGTGGAAAAATTGAATAAGGAAATGTTATTTACTCCTTCACGTAACACAAAAACTAAGGGTCACCAAATGAAATTAATAGGCAGCAGATTTAAAACAAACAAACAAAGTATTTCTTCACAGTCAACCTGTGGAACTCTTTGCCAGGGGATGTTGTGAAGGCCAAAACTATAACAGGACTATCATAAGAACTAGATAAATTAATGGAGGATAGGTTCAGCAATGGCTATTAGACAGAGTGGGCAGGGCTCTAACAAAATGTTCTGCATGTCCCTCACCTCTGTTTGCCAGAAGCTGGGAGTGGGCAACAGGGCTACTTGATGATTGCCTGTTCTGTTCATTCCCTCTGAAGCACCTGGCATTGGCCACTGTTGAAAGACAAGATACTGGGCTAGATGGACCATTGGTCTTACCCAGTATGGCCATTCTGATGTTCTCATATAGAACCCAGATGTATCTGGTCCCTGCTGTAACCCACTAGACCCCACTCTCCTCCCAGAGCTGGGATAGAACCCAGGAGTCCTGATGGGGTCTCTCTCTCTACAGAGTTAGTAATAAAGTAAGAATATATATTTTAAACCTAACCAGTGTCCCTTAAGTGACCTGCCACAAGATGTCAGAACATGTTGTTATTAGAGCTGAGTGGGTCTAATATTTATTTAATTTTTCTCTTTTATAAAGGAATTAGATACAGGGCTCCTGTCAGCTAATTGCTAAGTTATCTGCCAAAAAAAAACTAGAGTTTTCAAGTGCCTAAGTAGCCCCAGGAATCATGGTTAAAGTTTCCCCACCTCACCCTGCCCCCATCTACCAAAATCTGAAACGGTGCCCTTGTGTTTTTGTATTTCCTGTTTTTTAGAAGTTTGAGTTTTGCTGCACTTGACATTCTGGAACGGCACAAGCTATCGCTAGGCAACCGTAACGCTCTGTTAAGTGGCAAAAAAACTTTGTTAATTAGTAGTAGTAATAGAACCCAGTTTATTCAAAAGTCTTGGAAGATACCTGAAAAGGATACTGGAAGAAAATGACCAAGGTACTATGAAAAGGATAGACAGGCGCTACTCATGTAGTACATAGGATATGTTTGCAGTGTCTCCAAGGGCTGCCTGAGTACAAACCCACCTGAACACCCTGGGTACACGTTCAGGTGGCTAGCCCAAGCCGCTGCTCATGCTATCCCTAGCTACACTGCTATTTTTAGTTTAGCTGAGCAAAACTAGCACAAATCTGTCTACTCATGCTGGGAGGCACACTCCCACCTGCAGTGTAGAGGTACCCACAGAAGAAACAACTGGATAACACATTGTGCTAAGTCACTGAGCCCCAGAGTGCCATGAATAATATCTAGCAATTTAAATCTATAGATCTCAAAGCACTCAAAAATTGGGGGTATAATTCACATTTTTCAGAGAGGGAAATAAAACTCAGAGATTAAGTGACTTGCCCAAAGTCACACAGCAAAGAGCCAGTGGCAGAGGTCTTTTGACTTCCATTCTTGTGCCCTGTCCACTGAAGCATAACACAGATCTAATATCGGGCCTGATCCAAAGCCTATCCAAAGAGTCCCAATGACATCATAGCTATGCATACCAACCAACCAGTTTAAAAATGACTCAGGGGACATAAACAGACTTCAGTTGACAGGAAATTTCAGCTGATTGGTACAACTGGGACTGATACTGCTTCTATTAAGGTCACAGGAGGTTTTTCCACTGACTTCACTGGGAGCAGGATTGGACCAGTGTATGAGTCTTTTCACTTTCTGATGGTGAAAAATTAAAACTAGGATCTTAAATAACTATACAGTGCTGACTTTATAGTTTATACCACTGAGTAAGAGGGTCAAGTGTGTTAGTGTTATAAAACTCTAAATCAACATTGATATTATACTGTCTGTATGAAAATACATAAAAATACATTTAATTAACTGGAAGGTTGTGACACAAACTGACAAAAGCAATTTAAAACAGAAATTTCAAAGCGAAGTCTGACACCTTTAGAGTCATTCTGATCTCCGCAGAAGATACATATTTAGGCCAGAATTTTTATATATGCCCATGTATTTTTAAATGTTTGAAAAATATGCATATTATTTACCCAATTGCCTGGAATGTCTGTCGAAGAAATACATATTTATTTTTAAAAGCAATCCATATATTATTTACTCAGTGGCTGAGAATGACTGAGAAAAAGCCGTTCTGGTCTGTCAAGTAAATACATATTTATAAATGGTTTTAAAAACATATTATTTACCCAATGGACTGTAATGGCTCTGCCAGGGCCATTACACGTAAATATGTAATTAGCCACATAATAAAACATCCCCATAAAATTTCCCTGAAAACATTAACTTTCTAT
This sequence comes from Terrapene triunguis, assembly GCF_002925995.2. Classification (NCBI taxonomy): domain Eukaryota; kingdom Metazoa; phylum Chordata; order Testudines; family Emydidae; genus Terrapene; species Terrapene triunguis. Next base: position 4,600,252 of record NW_020664613.1, on the reverse strand, counting down.
GTGTCAATACACAATTGTTTTAATTTTGTTTTTCAAAATACCAAAAGCTAGGTTAATGAGTAAGACACATTTTTCCATTATATATAGGGAGGGAAAAAAAGTATCCCAATTACTGAAGTCTAATTTTCTTTATTTTATACTTTGCCGTGTATGGCTCCAATGCTGCCTGCCATCGGATTCACCTGTGCAGACCCTCATACCCAGCCGGACTGACTTCAACATGGCTCTGCATAGAGCAAGATTCTATTGGCAGCATGACAGGCTAATTTAGTACTCACGAAGGTATGGAACTGATACAACTTGCTAGAGTTACGTGTAATGTGGACAGTTGTTGTATTAGCTTCTCCACATAGCTTGCCAACGCACCTGCAACACTGCAGGGCCCTCTTGAATAAGGCCTGCCAAGCATGATATATGCCAAATTGGATGATGTTTTTTCACATGGAGCATTGTCCACAATGAACTAGGTAAGACCATCAAATCCTTTTCAGTTGTGAAAGTGGGAACAGGATTTGAAACTAGGGCTCCAAAGATTAAACCCTATAAAACATCCCTATTAAACATCACCTAGTCCAATGAGTGTTGGCATTTAAGTTGGAACTTAAAATAAAATCCCAACCATATAATTGTTGTGAAATTTGTTAATTAAGAATGGTAACTTGTGAACTTTGGCTGAGACCGTACACATAAAATTTCAAACTGGAGTGAACTATACTGTTTCTAGTAGTGCAAATGTGTGTTGTAATAAAAGTCATACATTAAGATGTAAATTTTATTCTCTGAGCTGAATACTACATGATTAATTCTCATAGCGCAGTGATCAATTGGTACAGATGCTGCACCTGTAGTAATGTTTGTTTTTTGTACATATTAGTAACAGAAGTGCACCACTAACACAGGTGTCACTTGCGTAGCTGTGCAACATTTCTGATATTTTGAAAACACTGAGATTGGTAGTTAGGTTGTATGTAGTTCTGCCAATTTTTTCAATTAGATCCATTATTGATTTGATGGAAAAGCAAATTAAAGATACCATGGTGGTATGTAAATTGGTTAGACAGAGCATAAGGTTCTGGTACTGATCTTATAAGTCACATGGCTACTGAAAATGGCTTTATCAAATGTACCTCAATGAGATTTCTGGCGACTGCCTACAACCATGAGGGACATTTTGCAAAAGACCACTACAGGATTAGTCCAGCAGATGAGGTTTAAAACATATAAAGGAATATGCTAAAATGGCATATAGACCTTTAGAAAAAGAGTGCTAGGAGTGTATTATGGCAGACTCTTGTTTAGAACCTGTTGGAGTTACAGGGCCAGAATCTACCTCAGTTACACCAGTTTAAATTTGGAGTAATCCCTGCATATCAATGGAATTATTCCAGGTTTACACTAGTGTAAGTGAGATTAAAAACTGGCGCATGCATATTAACATTTTATATTTTTCAAAGCAGCAATAACTGTTTATAAATTGATGCTGTATTTCAAGCTGTCTAAATGCTTGGCATGTAGACACAGCTAACTAACATTACTTTGCAATATTTTATAATCTATCTCATTCATACACTTCTTTTGCCAGAAAAAAAGAACAAGACTTTTTCATGCCAAGAATGAATTCCATGTGGTGGTCATGCAGCAGTTCACATTTTCATGTTTGCAAAGTCAACCCCCCACTCTTTCACCTCTCTTTCACCAGACAACTGTCAGCAAAGAGATTCAAAGTGATGCAGACCCAAAAGCAAGTAGAGCCTTCCCACAAAGAAGCCTCTTACCTAATTTACACTTAATTTATTTATAAAATCAAATCAAAATGCTGCCATGAAAAAAGTTATTCTTACGTAGGCTGCTGAAGAATCTTTCCAACTAGTGCTCTCCTCAGTTACTCCATAGCATATGAGGTTCCCCTTCTCAATTGGGGGAGGGAGGGGCAGGAAGAGAGGAAGGGGAGAAGGAGAGCTGAAACAGACATAATGGCAAAGGAGCCCTGGAACTAGCTTGACAGAGTTCAGCAACAGAAGGTCCAAATATGGCATACATTTCTCTATATAGGTACCATAGTGAAGTCTTTTAAGGTCAGATACAAGTAAGTCCCATGTCCGGCTTTGGTGCAGTGGAAACCTACATAAGACGACACAAGCCTCCAAAATCCTCTTTTCTGATTTCTGCACAGCCACTTATGGCTTAGTAGAAAGCCAGCTTTTTGTAGAATCTGGCCCTTCCATCGTATCACAATAATAGAAGCAGCCATAGGGTCCAATACTGCAGTCTTTACTCCTACTGGCTTCACTGGGAGTTTTGCCTAAGTATAGGATTGCAGTTTTAGGTTCTTCATTCTACAGACTCACAAAACAATGTCTGTGAACGTAAAGGAGTGGTCTACGTTGTTTAGTTCAGAATACAGTAAGCACTGTTCATAAAGGAGCACCCTTGTGTGTACAGATTATCCTGAATATATTGAATTATGGAGCATATCTTCATAATTAAAATTAATTTTACATCATTGATACAATATATTTTCAACATATGTACAAACATTTAATGAAACATATGACGCATATATTGACACTATGGGTGAAATCTCTTTCTCCTGGAAGTCAATGGGAGTTTTGAAATTGATTCCAATGGGGTCAGGATAGCAGTCTATTTCTTTCCCCCCCTTTGAAAACTATCCAAGCCTTTGCATACAAATAGAGCCATTAATGGAAAGCAACACTCTACAAGTAAGACAACACACATATCAATTAATCCACAGGATGCACATGAGGCAATCAATTTTCCCAAATCAATTAAAAAAAGAAAGAAAGAAGAAAAAGAATTTGAATTTCCACTTGTTTAAATGGAAAAAAAATCAGATTACTCAGTTATTGAAAACTCTTTCACATTTGCATTGTGTCTTCATTGCATTCAGCCAGATACTGGATAACTTGTGCAGAAGAGTTATATGTAAGAAATCCGAAAGTTATTTTTTTTTAATTGGGGTAAGATTTTTTTTTAAACAACTTATTTCAGTCATCTAAAAAAAAGGCAGGAGAGGAGGTAGAGGGGGCATGTGATAAATATTAGAAAACTTTTTAGATTGCAGTTTTAGTTATGCATGATGGGCCAGTATTGGAAAAAGTGTCATGTTCTTTTTTCCATGCCTCTTTGTGCACCCATGGAAGACATGCCCTTCAGTGTTTCAGTCATTTGCTGAAGTTTGGTCATGGTGGTGGGGATGTTGTTAGGGAAGTAAAACGAGCAACGTCCATTTGAAGCTTGTCTGTGAACTTTGCATGAACCGCCAGGAATAATGTAGTGTGATGACAAGCCAGTTATACCTTCCACTAAATTTGCTGTCTGGAATGAACTGAAATAGTGTTTGGTTTGTGTAATTACGTCCATCTATCTTTATATTCCAGCGGCATATCGCAAATTGAAAATACTAAAAATTGACTGTTGGTTCTGATATTTAATGATTGCCAAAGACAAGACGATGATTTATTGGTTACTTACCGATGTGACACATTTGCATCTTATTAGACGGAGATTACTATTCCTTAAAATGCGGACGAGGCCTGATCATGTCTGATGGATTGATTTGATTTGCAAATGTAATCAAACTAATAAGAGGGAAAAAATGAGCAATAATGCCTTGTTTTTCAACTGGCAATCACTCCCCTGCCAACAACGCTGATATCCCTGACTAAGCAGCCTTCACACAGTCTTCCTGTCTCCTCAAATAAACAAAGGGATGCAGAGAGCTTGATAAGAGGATAACAAGCCAAGTATGGATGGAACAAGGAGCCTATACCTCAGAACAGTATAGCTGCATTAATGGGCTAATAGGCATACCAGCCTAGGACTTGCTGTGACTTCTATCATCTTAAAAAACCTCAACAATATCCACCCAGCTAGAACAAGAAAACCCAGAAGAACGTAGCAGTTTTAATTAAGGGAATCCCAGAGGGATATCCATCACCAGTGCAAAAGCAATAAATTGCAGGTGAAATTATTAGAATGGGAAGCTAGTTTGGGAAATTATTAGATTATTGAAATTATTAGAATAGGAAACTAGTTTGGGAAAGTAGTTTGACCAGTTGGAATCACAACCTATGGGCAGGAGACAAGAGAACAGTTTCAAAGGACTATCACATAGTGTTTTTAAAACCTCCCAAATCATAAATACAGACTTTCTATGGATTTTTCCCTGCACTGAATTGATAACATAATCAGCTAAGGAGTAAGTTCCACTACAGACACACTAGCATGCAGGCCACGTGCTGGTATTTCTGTAAGGGCTGAAATATAGTTCTAGCTAAGAACAGATTCTTATTCTGCTTTACAGTAAGTGACCCTAATTCCCCACAGCAGGGCTCTTTTCCTCATTAATGACCTCATCGCACAATAAGTGGTGGGCCTTCTGTCTGGCTCGTTGGAGAAGGTGTGTTGCCCCTTTAAGGGCTAGAGAGCCAGAGAGTTACCTGTTACAGAGGCAGGCAGCTCCATACCAGGTCAGCCTGGAGAGGCTGATCCATCCCCCAAGTCACAGGAAGAGAGAGGGGACTATTTATGCCCATGTCTGTGCAGTAAAAGCCCCCTTTTTTACCTGGACCAGGCAGAGCAACATCCACCCTTTCACCCACAGAAGTAGCTAAAATACCATGTTTCGTCCTGATCTGCTGTGGGCATTAGCTAGTCGCTCCTTTCTCAGGGGGCTGGGAAGGAATTTTTCACTCACCGCCAGGGCAAGATGGGTTTTTCACCTTCCCCACAGCACGTTGGGGGCTTAGTGGGGGGAAAAAACAAAAGGGGGAGTTAGGTTATGATGCAATTCATTACGTAACTGTGGGGTGGATGTCCAGTGCAGGTACTCCATAGAGAACAGATACGCTGATCAGAAAAAATGGATTGGGAAAGGATTTAAAGGAGATATTCTTAAAGGAGTGGAAACAGGGGGGTCAAAGCTCCTATGACTGGTATCACAGGGAGTCAACCCCCCCTCTTTTGTCTTTTATATCCCCCCTTAACCCTTATTAAAGGGGTAGGTTGGCCAGGGATCCCTCCCAGGACCGTCCCTAGCTATTCTGGGGCCCTACGCAGCCCACCTGCGGGGGCGGGGTGTGGGGCCCCAGGCATCCGTGTGGAGAGGAGGGGTGGCCCCAGACCTCCATGGGGAGGGGGCGGGGCTGGCTTGGGGGGCAGAGGAAACCATCCCCCAGCACTCACCGGGGGCATGGCTGGGGCCGGGTTGCTGCACTTCCTGCTGCCGGCGAGTGCAGGCCCAGCCCTGCTGCAGTCCTCAGGGAAGTGGGGGTGGAGCTGGAGCGGAGCAGGGGCGGGACTGGGGCGAAGCGGGGCAGGGGCTTTGGGGAAGGAGTGGAGTGGAGTGGGGCGGGGCTGGGGCCGTGGGGAAGAGGCGGAGCAGGGGCTGGAGCAGCACACAGCTGCACAGGGCACCAGGAAATTGGGTGCCCCAAATTTCCTGGTGCCCTATGCAATTGCGTACTTTGCGTATGGGTAGGGACGGCCCTGACCCCTCCCAATATATGTAAATGATTATGGAATTATCTGCACTGTGCAATTTTATCAGCTGGGAGCTCCCAGACATTCAGGAATGAAGTTGTGGCCTAATTAAACCACATCCAGTGACTCCTGTCCTTCTTCCAGCTTAGCCAGAGGGAATTGCAATAAGTCTCCCATCCCATCCCTCTCCCCCACCCCACTCCACCGAAAGTAGAAGGCAAATTATAAACTTTAAGGCCCGCAAAGCTGATCATGACATACATCTTTAGGGTCTGATCCAAAACACACTGACGTCAATGAAAGTCTTTCTATTGACTTCAATGGGGTTTGGGATCAGACCCTTACAAAGAGAAGACTGGAGTGTGAACCTTGATAGTTATGGGTCTGATCCTGCACATTGAAGCAAATGGATAACTTTGCTCAGTGGAGCTGTGCATGTGAGGAAATTTATTCATGTACTTAAGTGTTTGCAGGATTGGTTACTAGGTTGCTGCAGTAAAAAGTATCAACTAACATCATACACTTTGTTAAGGAAACAGGCATTACAAGGTGTTAGGTAAAAACAAAGTTGAATTTATGAAATTAATTACCATGCTCGAAGGACTCAAAATATTTCCATAACTTAAAACTGCACAGCCAGTGCAATTTGAATGTATATAAAGATATCCCAACAGTGCAAAAGCAACCTGGTCAAATTCCAATTAAATAATTATATTCTGCCTGCCTAAAATTCCCCCTCTATTTTTAACTGGATTAGGTATACTTCACTGCTTGTCCTAAACTACTGTTTAGTGTTGCTGTAAAAAGTCATCAGCTTCTACTGCAGAGATAGTGCATTCAATTGTTAGTGAAGTTCTCTATGGCAAATTCTAGCCCACCATGTAAAAAGCTTCAGGAACATATGCCACCATAGCAATATATATATATACACATACATCTTTTCCCCCCAACAAGCCCTTTCATAGTCCCTCTCAAAGATTATTCTCTCTCATTGCAGACATGATCTCCACAGGTTACGTGGTTGTAGATGGCATTACTCAGTTAGTAAGCATATTAACACTCTCATTATCAACACCATAGGCACTGATTCTGTGGGTGCTCTGGGGCTGGAGCACCCACAGGGAAAAATTAGTGGGTGCTCTTTACCCACCGGCAGCCAAGCTCCCCTCCCCCTCACCCCACCTCCTCCTCCCCCCCAAGTGCGCCGCGTCCCTGCTCCTCCGCGTCCCTGCTCCTCCTCAGCGTTTCCCGCCCGGCCGCCGCCAAACAGCTGTTTGGCAGCGTTAGCACGCTCGGGGGGGTGAGGGGGAATGTAGCACGCTCAGGGGAGGCGATGGGGCCGGGGATTTGGGGAAGGAGTTGGAATATTGGCAGGGAGGGGGCGGAGTTGGGGCAGGGACTTTGGGGAAGGGGTTGGCATGGGGGAGGGGAAGATTTGAAGGGGTTGGCAGGGGCGGGGCCTCATGGATGGGGTGGAGTGGCGGCGGGCCAGGGGCAGAGAGGGGGGTCGAGCACTCACGTGAAAGGGGAAGTCGGCGCCTATGATCAACACCCTCTACTCTAGTGGTTCTCAAGCAGGGGTACGTATACCCCTGCAGGTACTTAAAGATTTTTGCCTATTTTAGAACAAGCTACATAAAAAGCACTAGCAAAGTCAGTATAAACTAAAATTTCATACAGACAATGACTTGTTTATAGTGCTCTATATACCATACGCTGAAATATAAGTACAATATTTATATTCCAATTGATTTATTTTATAATTAAATGGTAAAAAGTAAGCAATTTGTCAGTAACAGCATGCTATGACACTTTTGGGTACATCTTCACTACCCGCCGGATCGGCGGGTAGTAATCGATCTATCGGGGACCGATATATCGCGTCTCGTTAAGACGCGATATATCGATCCCCGAACGCGCTCCCCGTCGACTCCGGAACTCCACCGGAGTGAGCGACGGTAGCGCAGTCAACGGGGGAGCCACGGCCATCGATCCTGCGCCATGTGGACCCCCAGGTAATTCGATCTTAGATACTTCGACTTCAGCTACGCTATTCGCGTAGCTGAAGTTGCGTACCTTAGATCGATCCCCCCCATAGTGTAGACCAGCCCTTTGTATTGTTATGTCGGATTTTTGTAAGCAAGTAGTTTTTAGCAAGTAGTTTTGTAAGCAAGTGAGCTGAAACTTGGGGGTCCGCAAGACAAATCAGACTCCTGAAAGGGATACAGTAGTCTGGAAGGTTGAGAGCCACTTCTCTACTCTGGAATGCTATGCTGCTATCTCTGTTGTTGGGTTTTTTTCCCAGCAGCTACATGCATGAGAGTTGTGAACCAACTGGATTTGCCCTGCCATTCCCCGCAACCTGCTCATAACTCTTTCTCAATATGCTCATGCACAGAGAGCAACTGCAGAGCTTTGCAGGCTCTTCTCTTCAAGTGCTATTTACATTGGATTTGGAGGCCTTCTTACACCTGACACTGCTGAGCAATCTCAACCCTCAGTACTCTCAATTGGAATTAAAGGAACTCAACACCTCACGTAAGGAGAGATCAATTCTATAAGGTGCTGAACACTGCAGCAAGGTGCGGAGTGCCCTACACACACTGAAGTCAGTGAGAGTTGAGGGCTGTCAACTGCTTTCAGAATGAAGCCTTTAATGAGTAGCACAGCTTGCTTATTAAATTAAGAAATTTCTCTTGTGTCCGGCTACAATAAAGTGTCTCATAAGTTTAGGGAGCAAAAGCTCTTGGGGATGTTATTTAATGTTACAGAACATGTTGGGCACAGTCTACACGTTTTCAAATAAAAAGGGAAGTTCTACAGGGTTTTGTTTTTCTTTTAAGTAAAAACAAACAAACAAAAAAAAAACCCCTCTCTAAATACTACTGTGGGCAATTAACTCCGGAGGGTTTTAAACCTGGAGAGAGTGAATTAAAAATATCAAGGGAAACAAGCTTAATAGTTACTGCCCAGTAAGTATTCATTTTAGGTAATTAAATAAAGGAGTATTTAGGACCAACATGTCCTTTTTTATATACATATATCAAGCACTGCTCAAAAAGAAGCTTACTGCTAGCACTGGAAACATAAGTTCACAAAGCTCTTGTATGATCCAGCTGATGCAGAAGGAGATTACAGCCAACTGATTTTTAAAAACTGCTGACTCTGTTGATCAGATTGGTCCAAGTCTTGCCATTAGCACCCATATGCTCTTTTTTCCTCTCTCCCCCTATATCCATGCCCAGGTCACCATGTGCCCTGCCAGAAACGTGCTGACTGGCTAAGGGGGCCTTGCAATTCAGGTAATTAATCCTATTCTAATGTAGGTTAAGCAGGTGTGAAGCCTACCTCATCCAGAGAGAAAGTAGATGCTGTTTAGAGGCACCCTTGGAATTACAGTATTTAATTGGGCTCAGATAACTTCAGGAAACTAGACCAGTCTGTGCTGCTGACCTAGTCATACAGGTGTAAACCTGTCTGCTCTAAATCCAGTCTGACCAACTGGCTCTTTCCCCCCACCCTGGATTTACAGTGTCAACAACACATGGCTGTAAAGCTAGCCTCCTCTTCCCCACCCATATCAAAGTAAATATACTTTTGTTGGAGGCAAAGCTAGATGATTAACTGTAACCTGCTTGGTTTTAGAATTAACTAGACTGAGAGGTTGCAATATATTGAGGGATGTATTGATTTGATTTTACCACTTCATATCCAGTATGTGAGTTCATCATTTTGATAACCAAGTTTGAACATACAGCACTTGTGATCTTATGGAAAAAATGATCAGGGACTGCATCAGGCTTTTAAAATCATCTAAAAATCTTTCTGTGTCTTGAAGCCTTTATATTCTTTCTGATTCTGGTTGAAATAGCTCTGTATAAGCAGGGAGGGGAAGATAGCAACAAAAGTGATATTTATTGTCAACAAATAAAAAGTCCAATAATGCAACCCTCCTGACTCGTGTAAATAATATTCACTCATCCGAGGTAGGATTGTGGGATCAGGCCCACGTGTCTTAGCCTGTTTTAGAGCAAGCAAACCTCCATTTGCTCATCTTAGAAAGAATTGGCCTTCCTTGTCTATTGACTGTATGCTGTAAATTGTTTGGGAAATGAAGCACCCTAAAAGATTATTTCAGCAATTTAAATTGGTATTTTATAGCACTCTCCTAATTAGCAGTCATTTAAAATGGTTGGAAATTGCACTAAATTATGGGGGAAACAGCATGATTTTAAGGAAATAATATGCCGGTAAATGCCTAGCATGCCCTGGCATCTCATGTGTGGCAATCCAGATGCTCTCCCATTTGTAAATTCCACTGTTTCTTGAGTCTCAGGTCAATTCTGAGGTCAGTTAGTGCTGCAGATATCAGATTAATTTTCTTACAGGGAAGAAAAAATGTAGAGTTTAGTAAAATAAGAAAGGAAATAGGATACAATGATACATTTAGACTCTCTTCTGGTAATAAGGTTAATTCTGTATTGGCTAGGAAAAATGAAAACTGTAAGACAGTCACCTGCAGTGAGAGTGGAGCTAATCTACTGAACCCTTAGTCACACAAATAATCAGTACTAATGTGAATATTATGGTCCCATAAGCGGGACTACCTGCTTAAGGCTCAACTCTGCAAGGTGCCGCAGTTCTCAGCTCTCATTGGCATAGGGACTACTGATGTGAGTCGATCCCTAGATGAAGTATAGGGCACAGCTCACCTGACTTCAGTTAAGCTACGCCAAATTACACCATCTACCTGGGTCATAGAAGTGTGTATTTATATTTAATTGTATAAACGTGTATACATATATTTTCCTCTAGAATTTCTCATTTTAATTTTTCAATTTTTTTTAACCAGTATAAACTATTCCTATGTTCTTCTTTTCAATTTAAAATCTGTTCCAGGGGTGGCCAAACTTACTGATCCTCCGAGCTGCACGTGACAATCTTCAGAAGTTCGAGAGCCAGGGTATGCCTGCTGGGGCTTGGGGCTTTAGCCCCGCAGGAGGCACCTGCCGGGGCTCGGGGCTTCAGCCCTGTTCCTGCTGAAACTCCATGCCCTGCCAGGCGCACCCCTCGAGGCTGAAACCCCTACCACACCACCCCGCTGCAAGGCAGAGGTCCTGAGCTCCCCCCCAGTCTGGTAGATGGAGAGTGGGGGGGCATAGGGGACTCCGTGAGCCGCACTTTAACTGTAAAAGACCCACATGTGTCTCGCGAGCCACAGTTTGGCCACCCCGTATCTAGTCTATTGGTGATCTTAAAGCCCTAAAATGCTCAGTAGAAATCCAAAACCCAATGTGTTAATGTAGTGGGATTAAAGTTTGATCAATTTCCCCTCTCATCTCTACTCCACGACTTCAAACCCTTTTAAATATGAAAAATGCAATCCAATGGACAAGTCAGTAATTCAGCTTTTGACTAACAAGGAAGCAGGCTGTATAAGTCAGTCCATATGTCGCCTAATGTAACATACTTGTCCAGATTTTGTTATGAAAATTATGAATAGAAAAATATTTCTAATTTTTTTTTACTCTGGCATTAAGATCCAAATAATGTCTGTTTCTATTTAAAGAAATACAATTATTTGGTGTTAATTTGTTATCATTTCATTAACCATTTATTATTTGTTAAAGTGCCACAGCAGTGAACAGCGTTATATAGGCAGCAATAGAGGTAGAAAAATATTTTGCAAAAATTTACTAATTTCATACTTCATTATAAAATTATTTGGAAACCTTTATATCTTTTGTTTAATATAATTATCATCAATAGATATAAACCAGGATTCCATATTTGTATCATGAAGAAAATGTGATGAATACTGGATGGAAATCTTGCATTTTGCTATGTAAAACTTGTTCTCCAAGTTTGCAATATAAGAAAATAATTTTCCACTTCCTTTTTAAATGCATATGTTTTCAGATTAGCCTGTGATATTCTATAGAAACTGTCTCTTTTATGCTTCAAGTCTCCAGCTGCCACACAATTTATCTCTCTTTCCTCTCCTCTTTGTTTTTCAGCCATATTCCCTGAATGTCAAAGCCAATTTAGTGCATTTCACTTTGCTGAATAAATCAGAGGCGAAATCCTTGCTAAAAGTGAAAATTTGATTTGCTAAAAGGAGCTTAGGGCAACTATTAATCAATATATCCAGAGTGTCAAAGCTAAGGCCATGATAGACATGCATTCATTTGGAGATTGGTTGAGGCAGATAAAGGGGGACACTGGGGGGAAAAAGTGCAACAACCAGACTGTGAATGTGTTGGGGGGTAGGGTTTGCTTTAAAAAGTGGGAAAGGATTCTGAGAAAAACTGATTTTACTGATGGATTTAAGCTTTTTTAAAGGCTTTGTTTTAATGAAGAGTAAATAATAAATAAGTGGTGAGCTGAAAGTTCTTCTGTGATCTGATCAACTGAACAATGTTTTTTACAACGTTCTTTCAGTGGACAGACAACAGATGTTAAAACCGAAAGCAGCAGGAGTTACTTGTATGAGTTTCACTGGATGTCTTCATATCAAGCTCTTTTGAGTCGTATAGAATATTTATTTATATTCAACCATAAGACTTGGAATGGATAAATGGCTGGGCATGCAAGATTTTCTTTTCTGTTAATTTAATGCTAGTCATAGATGTCAGAATTGATATCAGAAACTGAAGTTCTGTGTTTATCCACAGGACAAGCACAGAACACCAGTAGGACAAACTTCCTCACATCCCCCCTCCCAGTGTGCCTCATCCTTACCTGGAACCAATCTTCCCTGAACAGCAGACATGCTAATATTGTGTGTATCTGTTATTGCACTTTGGCCTGCTCCTGTTCCCGTCAAAGTTAATGGAAGTTTTGTGGTTGATTTCAGGAGGAGTGGAAGCAGGTCCCTAGAGATTTTTGTGCCAGATCCACAGATCTCAGATGAATATTCCAAATACTTTTAAAATAAACATCTCATACAAGAGAGAAAAAAGACCTTTCCATGACTGTCATTTCCACCACTACCACTTCCCTATTTTTATTTGAAAATACTGGGTACATTTGTTAATGTGCGTGCCTCATAACACATCATCTCATACAGAACCACTGGCAGTGGTGTAGGCCACCTTAGGAGCACCCAATTTGCTAACACTAGTTCAGTTCCACCAGTGTTAGCAACGTTGATGTACCAAAGTAGTGTAGATAAGCTGCTGGCATTGGAAGCACAGTGTTAGAGCAGGGTTATTCAGCATGGTGCTTAAAACACGGGCAGCGGCTGGCAACCCATCCACACTAAGGCTCCAAGATTCCAATTTGCCAGTTAGTGTCCTCCAACGGGGTAAGAGAAACACTGTTGAGTGCACATATGAACACATAATATAAGCACATATTCATATAAATGTATCTCCACAGTTATCTATAATAGACACAGTGGAACCCTCTGATATGGTGAAATTCAGGAAGAGACCATTCAAGGAAATCTGGGGCTCGTGAGAAGCTGTTTGACTTGGATCCCTGACTGTAAGGCCCAATCAGTGACCTTCTCCCGTGACTCGGATGCCATTTAAACTGTGGGTTGGGGGAGGAAGTAAAATACCATAGGGAAATAGTTCTTATGTCCAGATCCAGTGTGCATGCTTGTGGAAGGGGTTAAAGGAAGAGTGGATAGTGTTTTTCTGATGAACAGCAGACAAGGGGAACTTGCAAAGTATCCAAGACAGTGCAGGGATAAAGAGCAAGATGTCCTGATTCCCCAGGAGGCTCAAGTTATTATCACTACAGAGCTGTCAGGCAGCATGAAGCAGCTCATACTCCATACCATGTAGCATGAGGAGTAAACACCACATTAGCATTTCCACCTGTTTCTGAAGGGACAGGGACTCCAGGACCTGGGGACTGCTGTGCAGCTGCAAAATTGGAAGTGTTGCCTAAAATGGCCCTGAATTCAGCTAGGAGCATAATAGGCTGTGGAAGGCCATAAACTCAACGAAACCACATGATTACATTGTGTGAGAATGAGTGGGTGCTCAGTGGGGCTCTGTATCCACTCCACACAGCAGAGCTAGGCTCTGCATCAACTCCACAAAGGCCTCAGAAAGAGGACTATGGGGACGGACTGGGAGGCTGGCCAATGTATATGTGATTATACACACCCAGTGGTCAAAGTGCTGCAGAGAGGTTGAAGTAAAGGCAGTGGAGAGGCTTAAGGGTACGCTGCCTGGAAGGTGGGAGGTGAAGTGCATACTACATGCAGACCCATGTAATTTTTCCACACAAAACCCCAGCTTGTCTCCAAAGTCCTTTGGGTCTATGTGGAGTTATTTCTGCATGTGCACTTAACACTGAGTACTGTAAAACTCCATCTATTGTGAAGTAGCACGGAAGTTCAACTTTTTTCATTTACACTTTATATAACACAATGATTTATATAGAATATATACACACACTTTAGGGTACACATAGTATATGTGAGAGGATGTGCATAAATACGTATATACACACACCTTCCATCTACATATACACATAGGATACATTGCTGGAACACTTTAAAGTGATTATTTCCAGCTTCTTCTTTATGTCTTTACCCACATTTTTATCACACAGAGAGTGGCATTTCTGGAGCAGATGATGAGTAAAGGACAGTTTAAAAATGACAACTCTACAGCGAATCATATTCCTGTTCAATTTTACAATGTTAAACTACGCCCCTGAGAGCTGCTTTGGAAAGAAAAGCTTAAATATTGTCCTCTACACAGAGTGTATTGGAACAATAATGTTTCATAAAACATTAACATTAGCACTAAAATATTCAAAACATTCTTGGATCTGCTCCATCAAAAATCATACCCTCATGCAGTACCCCTTTTAAATACCAGGATAGTGCCTATTTTTACCTATACCGATAATGGAATATTGTTAATTCCTGGCAAAATATGAACACATTTGAAAGCAAGCAAGTTTAACTTATGAAATTGTGTAACTAGTTAATTTTTGATAGATTAGCCCAATGTAGTGATTTCAACCAAATTTTTCATTTTAAGTGCGAAAACTTGATTTCTATGGTCTGATTGGTGTTTTTTCATGCATGCAAATTTTTTTAGAGAACATTTTGTCCCTTTAGCTTCCTGTTATGCACAGTTTTAAGAGCTTAATGTTTCCTGCCTCCACTTAGAATAAGAGAACATTGCACATTTTTGCTGAATGTCAATGAGACAGTTACATTACAGAAATGGTGCCTGAGTGACTCTGAAACTGTGACTAGACATCAGCAGAATTCCATCCTATACTGGAGAATAGCTTAATTAATTCAATATGCCCAAAATAAAATGCCCCCCCCAACCCAAAGCAAAGGGGAGGGCCCCAACCACAAGTAAACCATTGAGTGAAACAGCTGTCTGTTATGTAAAAAAAAAATGTCTAGCACAGCTCCATAAATATATTTAGGCCGTTTATATAGGTCAACTAATGTGGGTTTTGTCTCATCAGGCAGGAGATGAAGCAGCCTCAGTGTCTCCCTAAGCACCTTCAGCATTTTGCTAACGAAGTTACAGTACATAGGAATATTTTAATCTGACAGAACGAACAACAATAGATCTGACTGCTGGGCCGATAATCTTCTTATCACACCCTGTGAAACCTAGCTCTAATATTTGACTGAGCCTCCATTACTTGGCAACCCATTCTAAAAAGGCCAACAATGGAGAGAGAGAGAATGAAGTGGAGTGTGCAAGTACCTCCATATCTACATAAAAGAGATTAGAGGCGACAGCATTCCATTTTACAGCTCAATCATATTGTGTTAGCATGCGCTTATCCGAGCGCGGACGAAATTGAAAGAGAAATAAAAAAGAGTCAGGCAGATAGGAACCAGAAAAGCGAGGCATGAGCAATTTCAAGGATATAAAAGGATGCTAATGGCGGGGCCCTGTCATTCTTAAAAAGGGCTATTAGGGCACCATCATCTGTTCTTGTGCCCTTACGCTCCTCTAACTAAAGTCAAGCATTTCTTAATACCATTGTGCTCTTTTTCTTCTTCAGATAAGACATGGTCATGTTTCATAACAACACACTTCCCATTTATTTGATTTATTAACGTGAGTAGACTAATTCTATTTGCTGATAAAGCCTTTCCATACATATTTTTCTTTCAATATTTTCTTCTGTAGAACTGTACGCTTTTTGTTCAGAAAAAGCAGCTGTTAGAGAATATTCCCAATAATTCAGAAGTCCTAATGATTTTATGATAGCATATGAATTTAATATAATTTAAAGCAAATTTTAGGAGATGACCTCCACAGAGAACGGTGTAGACGGAGGGATCAAATGCATACAGCATGTTACTTTCTGTAGATAACTTCAAGAAAGAATCCTCTTTATAATGGCTGAAAAAAATGTTATTTTCTTCCACAATAAAGTTGTCTTTCAAAATATAGAGGTTTCCATTGAATTACAATGCATTACAGCTTAGTCTTTTATTGGTTCTAATACAACTGAAATGAAAGGGCCTTTAATCATGTTACACCTGAAGAAATTACTGCAATAAAGGAAGATCTGGTGTAGCCCACATAATGGGCCAAATTCACATATAATGCCACTGCATTCAATGGACTGCCACCAAAGGTTTATTTGGCTGACTATGACTATATAACAATTCATCCCTTTGTTGCTCTTTGTTCCTTTTATGACTTGTCCCTTTTCCCAGTTCCACTGTATCACTGCCTAGAATAACATGCGCTGGCATAGGCAACAGCAGGATAGCACCACTGCAGGCTTCTCTACAGTTGTTTTGTGCCAATGCCAGTCATTAGTTAAGCTCTGGCAGCCCAAGTTCAGCAGCACTCCATCATTCAAAACCAAACTAAAAACCTTCTGATCATGCTCATCACATTTGCCCTTTAGCATGTCAAGCTCTTCCTCATTTTGATTTTTGTGATCTAAAGCAGCAAGCACAGATTTTATCACTGACCTCGGCTTATCAGAAGGCTTAGGAAAGGATTGCCTTTGTTTACTATTTAGGTTATTTTTTTTAACCCAAATGGGGGTCAAGCAAGTAACCTTAGATAGTGCAGCTTTACCACGGCAGGTGTGTTTTTGACTTTGTCTCGTAAGACAGGGCTGGCCTACTATAGACGTTTTCCTCAGCTAGCTCAGATTGTGGGTCTTAAATTTATAATGCCATCTTATAGTGTCCAATAGCTTTTCATGCTAACTACGGGCATTGAATTGTTTTTAAAAGATTGTTTTTAAAAGATTGCTCAGTTTCTCCACTCCCCCCGCACCCCACACTCCAAAAGAAAGCTATGTAACATATTCACAAATCAAACTGATAAAAGGTCCTGGGGCAATCATTGTGGTGTGTGACTGACTTCTAGCTCCAGTGCTCTATTTCAGTTAGACTGATGTAGGTATCTTCTGAAGATGAAGCTCAAACTCACCTATTTAACTAGTTTTGACTTAATTTGGGGTGCTTTATTAGCAACCATTGTAAGACAAAGTAGCTAGTATAATACAGAGTGATGTTTAAATTAGTTTACAATTTGCTTGGGCTCATCTAGAACTGCTCTGAACAAAGCCATTCAGAAATGTCAGCTGTGTTCCTAACCACTGTAACAAATTGTTGCCTGAACGCTGCACACCTAATGACTTCAAATTAGCTTCACTGCGATATTGCCTGACAGTTCGTTACGACTGTTAGCAACATAGCTGGCGTATCATGACCAATAAATTGGTTTCAGTGTGGGCTGGGAAAGGGACTTCCATCAATTTGATTAAAGAAATTACTGTAGCATTCAAAGCATAAAGACAAACTAGTTTAAGGAGACAGAAATAAGTTAACTGTACCAGAAAAACATTGCTCATGATTCAAAAGCTTGTTTATAAACCATTTGTGGTACAAACTTTGAACAAATACATTTAATCTGGGCAGAATATGAAATATTTCAGCATGTGTAGGATACTGTCTCCCTACAAAAGTAAAATTATGCTTTAGAAGCATACTGATTATTAATTAGTATTATTATTATTTATGATCTATACTGTGGTAGGACCAGAAGCCCAAGCAGAATTGGGGCCCCACTGTTTTTGACATATAGGAAGACAAAAACCCAACACTTAAGTGTTGAGTCACTACCACAAGAAATGCTTAAAACAAAAGTGTCTCAGGAACAAAGTAACATACTAAAATGTAGATGTTTACTGTCTGCTGTTCCATGCATAAATAAAATCCAGTATTCTGGCTTGCTGTATGTATATATGTAGTCTATACAGTCTATTAATATTATAATAAAGGTGCAATTTCTGATGGTATTAGAAATATACATTAATTTTTAACTTTGATAAACAGAAAGTTGCCTGGATTATGCATTCACATTAAGGTGAATCAGAAAATTCCATGGGGTAAAATGAAATCTAAAAGGACATTGCTTCATTGGTTATAGCAATTAAAGTACATCCGTCCTCATTGTGAATGGTTGGTATTCTGAGGCTCCAATGTGGCAATTAGCTGACTGAAATGCACAAATATCTCCAGTTATTCCTGCTAGAATATCAAGACGAATATAATAAAATAAATAACAAATAAAAAGCTAACACTTTTTTTCATATGTTTGTGAAAGGTGAGAAACTGACAGGCCTGGAGAGTGTATTTGTTTATTAACCCATAGAACGACCGCACTACAGGCTAAGCAGGGGTGGAAGAGAGGGCTTTGTCCAGCTTGCTAGAGGAAGGTGCATACCTCTTTAAGGAATAGAGAGGCACGGAGTGAGTTTGCAGCAGCCACAGAGCAGGTCAGCATGGGTATACTGACCCATTGCCCCAGGTGACTGGAAGAAAGGGGAGGTTACATAGGCACATGCCGGACTAGAGAAGCCTACTTTTACCTGGACCTGGCACAGCCGGACAACAGGTACGAGTGTCTCAAACACTGCATTGAAAACATGCTTCAGACCTGACCTGGAAGATCCACAAATCTTTGCTCTGAGAGATTATTTCTGCTAACCACTGTCTCTGCTGAGATTGCTAATTAGCTTTAATTATGGTATGTTATTGTGTGATGTGGACATTGGTCCATCTTGCACAGACCAAGGAAATATTTAGATACGGTGTGGTTACCTTGTGCCCTACTGCTGGCATAATCTGGCCCTAAAACCAGTTTAACTCTCCCAAGGACTGTAACCCAGTATAAGGTGATCTGCCTGCTAATGTAGGTGTTCTTATGCCACTTCCCCAACTCCTGCTGGCATAGCAGGGGAGAGGGATAGTGGCCAGGATTCCCCTATTTCACACTGAACTTTAGTTGCATTTTTTACCACTTTGGGGTGTCTACAGTGCAGCCTTCAGATTGCTCTAATCTGGTGCAGAGGAACTAGCCTTGTATAGAGTTTTAAAGAGCATGCTTTAAGATGTCTTTGAACACACCTCTCTCACTAATGCCCCGTGCAGTTCAGCTGCACCTGAGATCTGGTCCTCTTTAATAAAAACCACGTTAAAACATTCATTCACTTTTAGCTCCACTAGTACCATTTACTAGTAAGAATAATACTATATCCAGACCAGGATATATTGTAATCAACATTCCTGTAATGATTCTTCAGTCTTAAACAGAAAACTTTATAAATCTGTCATCCCATTTTGTCACTGTAATGTAATAATCTGTGTGCTGATTTTCAGGTGGTCACTGTTTTACAACTATATATATATATATTATGTACCTGGAATATGTTTAGCCCATCCAATGATGACCACCAATTCTCTGTCTGCCAGGTCACAAAGTGTGGTGAGCGCTTTGATGTCACTATCTGGAACAGTGGGGTCAGGCATGGCATAGATCTTCTCTGGTTCAGCAACCAGCAAATGGGAGACAATCTTGTTATCTGTAAAAATGGACCAGAATGCTACAAGATCACCAATAGTGTTACCCTATTTTTCTAATAGGTGAATTAAGTTTCACATTAACTTAAAAACAGTGACCAAATTTACCCCGTGTGACTCTATTAACTCCACCAAGGAGTTACAGCAGAGATTAACTGGGCCCGATATAAACATTTTCAGCAAACAGGACTAATTTATTATACATAAATTACAAATAAAATAATATGAGATGCACACATAAAATTATTACATCATAACATTTGGAATAAAATTGTCATTGTCAAAACTTTTAGGTACTGAAATAAGTTTAGGTTTTGCACATTGAGACTTTTTCTGTTATTTATATTTTTGGATATAGTGTTTTTAAGAAGAGCTACACATTGCTTGAATAAAAATAACACAGACAATTAACAAATCATTAAATCCTTAAAATCTGAAACTTCTGTTGCCATTCTTTATCTAAGATGTCAGTGTCAAACTGTCCTAATACATGTAATCGCAAGAGTTTCTGAGCAGCTATCAACCTATATATCTTATAGTACCTATAAGCCTGCTCTTTTAAAATGATAATATTAAGATTTGTGGTCCCAGGGGCTTGTATTCTAGGAACAAAATGGCTACTGCCTGTATTTGTGCTACTGTGTAATGCAGAACCTCAGAATCTCTCCCAAAATTAGCTTCTTTTAATTTAAACAGGAGGGGGCTGATACTCCTTTAATTTACAGATAAAATCAGGAGTAACTCCATTAAAATCAATGGAAATATACCAACATAAAACTGGTGTAAGTGACACCAGAATTAGGCCCTATTTGAGAAAGCTCTTTTGTACACAAAAATGTTATTGTATTATTTTGGAATGCTTTTTAATATCTGTAACATTTTCGTTTATTTAACATTTATTTTGCCTACAGTTGAATCATGTGATCTATATGGATAAATCATTAGAGCATAAGCTTGTAGCCCACGAAAGCTTATGCTCTAATAAATTTGTTAGTCTCTAAGGTGCCACAAGTACTCCTGTTCCTTTTACGGATACAGACTAACACGGCTGCTACTCTGAAACATGGATAAATCAGTTATATTAGAATGAACAGTCAAAAAAGAAACAGCAAGAAAAACTGCATGGGCTAATTACAAGATGCCCGCAATTCTACAGTATACAAGTTGCAAACAAATAAAAGCTGTCAGTATTACACTGTATATTGAGGCTTTAATTTGAGGTGCAAAAAGAAGCCTTTTTTCTTCTTTAGAACCCTGATCCACCTCCCAGAGAACTCAGTAGAAAGACATCAGTGGGAGATGGATTGGGCCCTTAAGTCTTCTATACTTTCCCCAATATATGCAGCCAGGTGTCCTACCTTTTAATGATAGGCACATCTTGTAGCATACCTGAAATGTATCAGCCAGACATAAAGCATATGTTCTTAGAGCCCAAACAGTAGCCCTTTAGAGGACTTAAGGGATAAACAATCATGGGGCTTGACATATATAGGGTTCAATCCTGAGAAGATTGTCCAGCACCCTCAACTCCCTCTGACTGCCCTGAAAGCTGACGGAGTTGATATTTTTTTCTGCTTCCAAATATCAGATATAGGTCCTACTGTCCTCACAGGAAAAACTACAACTGAAATAAATGGGAGTTTGACTTGCATAGCGACTGCAGGACAGGTTCCAAGATATCTGCTCATGTCAGATTTCCCTAAATATCCTTCCTTGAGTCTGATTTCTGATGCTTTATGCTCTTTTGTGACATTGACTCCTTGATTCTGATCTATTTTCAGTAGTATTTTAGCCTTATTACAAATTTGTGTAAAGTTGTGATACATGTAAGTTCTTCATAAAATAAGTGCAAGACCCAGCTGGAAAGCATTCCATCAAGTATGTTGTATTACAAGGGGATAGATTCATGTTTATATGACCTGTAGGAGCTATGCCAACTAAATCATTATTTATTTCAATATTCTACTTATTATCAAATTGATTAACAGGGAATTATAATCTTATTTAAAGATGTCACTTGGTAATTTTAACAGATAAACCTCTACCCCGATATAACACGACCCGATATAACACAAATTTGTATATAACGCAGTAAAGCAGCGCTCTGGGGGGGGGGCGGGAGGCGGGGCTGCACGCTCCAGCGGATCAAAGCAAGTTCGATATAACACGGTTTCACCTATAACACGGTAAGATTTTTTGGCTCCCGAGGACAGCGTTATATCAGGGTAGAGGTGTAATGGCAAATAGTTATTCAACATAATATTATTATTTTTTTAATGAACAGATGTTTTATTGATTGTTTAACTTATTAGAAAACATAATTCTTTCCAAAAGTCAAAGATTATAGCATATTTTCTCAAGAATTTAACAACAAACCATATGCAGTGAAAAGCAAAGTAACTAAATTCTATTTTTCTTACTACTTGTTCTCAAAAAATGTAATAAATGGACCCAGCATTCATATAAAAATGCATAAAGATGGGGACATAAGCCATCTATTTAAAATTACAGTATATTAGTGAACAAGAGCTCCAGATTGCTAAGGTAAATGTCCACAAATTCAGTTGTTCTCACTTCAGACTCACACAAGGAACAGACTGGAAATCTCCTTTTTTTTTTTTTTTTTTAATAACAGCATCTTCATCAAATGTTTGCTTCTTGCAGATGATTCAAGAATAGTGTACATTTTCATTTCTGCTTCACAAAATCTCCACTTTCATTATTCTGACAACACAACAAGACCTGAAGGCAGGCCACTAGATTCTGTAGATAAGAAAGGAAATGCAAAAAAGGGCAGAAAGAGGTCTGTCTAAAAGAGACCTCCTAATCCCTGTTATTTCACTACAGAGAAAAAGGCTACATGTATTGAAGCATGGTTTAGTACAAGGCATAGGGAAATTCTGAATGTTCTCAGAAAGCCCCATCACAGAGGAAATTGAATAGCCATGAGCACCATTTCTAGGTAAATCTTATTTAATGTTTCCCTAATTAGAATCAATAGAACCCAATTTTCATTCCTGTGCCTTTGTTATGCACAAACTATCAGTCAGGGTCCAGAAAATCTCCCAGGCTACTTCCTCAATAAAACCAATTCAATTGTTTCCTGACACTTATCTGTCAGGATCCAAAAATTAAGTTTTATAAGTGTTTGTTACAAAAATGTCTGTAATTGGGTGAACTAAGGAAAATTAAAAGAAGCCTTTAGGTAATAATGATTAATAAGGAGATTAGTTTATCTCAGACAAATGGAGTTTACTGAAATTGGTGGTTATCTTCTTAAAGGTATTGTAATACACTACTTCCCAATACTCTCAGGTTTACACAGTTTCTTGGATGCTTCAGCACAATAGTGTTAACCTATGCCTATATTAAAGGACTGGAATATTTTTTGTATGCTAGGAGGCTATCAACATTTCAACTCAATGACAATGTAAAATAAATGAAAAAACTGGCAATCTGTGCATCCAGCAAAACTAAACCTCTAATGAAATTAAGCCTTAGAGTTTATTAAATTTTATTGTATTATCAGAAAGTTTTTATTATAATGTGAAAAATCTGCTTAATGCAGCCCTAGATTGTATTTACAGAATGGTGGAACAGCTTATGCAGGCTGAGAAGAAGATGCCAGATTGGACAATTGAAGGTATAATCAGCATAATGTTTTTTGGAAAGGCAAAAGGAAACTATGCCATATGTTCACTTAAGCCTTAATTTTATGTAAAACTGGTTGTTTTTCCTTTGACATAGCTAAAATGCCCTTTCGCTTACAGTTCAAAGACTGTTTATTTGCTCTACAGATCCCCATATGCTCATGTGTATTGTACGCAGCAGTGTCCCCTACTGGGGAACACGAGCTGAAATAGACACCGTTTTCTACACACTAGGTAGTGTCACGGGCACAAAACCTCCATGCTTCTTTTATTTTTCCCTAAATATGGGGGGGGGGGGGGAGGGAGAGAGGAGAAGGGTTGTCCCACTTTGATAGCAAAATAGCCTTCTTGACAGTGACAACTGTGTATGGGAATTCTGATCTAAATATGGAAGAGTTCACAAGTACGTGGTAGGAAATTCATACCTTTGCAGGCTAATTCCGTAGTCTCTTGCACTAGATATATAATGCAATTAAATTTACTTTATGGAATTAGTAGTTGCTGCTTGTGTTTGTATACGCTGCAGAGCAAAACCTCCTACTATTTATTGTTAATTGCAAAGAGGATGGAACTTGTATTTTAGCAAAGGAATGATCATCTCTCTCTCTCTCTCTAGTTTTTTTTCAAGGACACTTAAAAAAAAAACCCAACCCAGAATGCCCATAAGGGCATCAGAGACAGAACTACCAACCTATGCTTGTTATTAGTGAAGCACATTCCCTCTTTTCATCTAATGTTAGCTAGTGTGTTAACCTTCTATAGCTATAAATTAATGAGGCTCCTAATGTATTTTCATTGGGAGGTTGAGCAGTCAAACTCATTTAGTTAGTGAAAACTACAAAAATCACTTTCTTGTGAAATCTGAAACTAGAAGCTCCAATGAACTAATGATCACAGTATGAACTGTTTTATGTACCAATGAAAATAAATATAACCTGTAAATGAAAAATGTGCACTGCATAAACCATGCATTAATATGCTTCCACCTGTAAAAAGCTTCATCTGACAGTCTGAGAAAAGACGAAGATAACTAATAAGATTTTTTTTTAAATGCTCATGTTAACTGGATAACATGTAGCGCTTACTGTAGCCTTTTAGAGACAAATGCTTGTCCTAAAGAAGTCAATGGAAGCTTAAAATGGGTCCAAGAGATATTGACGTTTTGGATGCAGAGAAAAAACGGATACATCCGATGTACTTACATGGCTTTTTGGCTGGCTGAACTAGCTGAGGGTTCAGGTATGGGCTATTCTCTGCATCTATTCTGCGCTTGTACTTCTGGCGACCTCCACGTACTCTGTCTAGGCGGACCCCTAAAATGGGAAAAATAAACACACACTTATGTAATACTTTCGTTGTGATGCATTTCACGTGACAATCTTCTACCTAGCGCTTTGAGAGATTTCTGTAGCACAGTCAAAGCAAATTTCTTTTCTCACAACCATAATTATTAAAAGCAACAGAAAAGATATAAATACTCATAAGTACTTGCAACCTATTTATATTTTCATACAAACAAGATAAAGGTTTAGACTATAATTTCTTGTGGAGAAGATCATTTTAAAATATTTCAATTATTTTCATAACATCTTTCTACTAACATCTCTGAGACTGGGGTTTGGCCTAGAATTCCTTCAATTGGGGAGATTCTGAGCTGAAAAGTCCTCTTTAGTAGAAGCTTTGTCAACCTCCATATGTTGTTATAAGCGTAAATAGATTTACTAGGCTACTGTTATGAAGCAAAGGACCATGAAGAATGAGAACTTCAGAAACAATTAACACTGAATCCTGTTGTGATAGTAGAGATGTATTTAATTAACATAGCCTAGAGAATTGACTGCAGTAACTGTAGAGTAACCTCTTGAAGTATTAGAGGGATACAAACATGGTTTAAAATCCTTCTGAAATGACTCAATAGTAGGGGTTACGTTGGGGTTGCAAAGGACAGAGATCTGCATTCATCTGGATATCAGTAAAGCCAAATCAGCATTTGCATTCTGCTGTCACATTATATATGGCTTAAGTAGTACATTTGTGTTACTTGAGATATCTAGGCACGGGATTTATATGAACTGAACTTCCTGAAACAAGCTGGAGTTGCTCTAGCACAAAAAAAAAAAAAGTATGTGGCATGCATAAAACAACAAATTATTTTTATTTCATTCTGAATCATCCAGACAGATTCCAGGCAGCCAGAAAGAGTGTCAGTATAACCCAGCAGCAACACATCCTTTCTGTAGAAAACCTCAGCAAGTAAGAAATGCAACAAGAAAACCAGCGCCAAGCACATTTGTGCCTGCCCTGATGACACAGATTTAACTATTGAAGAACTCAACATGTGACAATGTCCTCACTGCACACTTCTCTTTTCATTATCTGATTAATTATTCCTCTCTCTTCCCCATTATCATCATCTGCTACTTCTCCGCATCCTTCCTTCTTCATGTTTCTTCTTTCCAGAGCTGGCTTGAACTCAGAAAAATCTACAAATGGATGGGAGCTCCAGTTTGTGAAAGCCCCTTTTCTAGGGTCAGTTCTGTACTTAACATGGGATGTTGGGATCCACTGCTGTCTGGGAGCACCTTTGGCAGGGCTATAAGAGCAAGGTCAGTGTGCTGTCTGGTGAGAAGGAAAAAAAAAAAGAAGCTAACTGCAAGGGAAGATCTAGCACTCCTTTTTCAACCAAAAGAGGAGAGAGACTAAATGGATTTTGGTGGGAGAAGGATATTTTGATGAAGGGTCAAAAATCCCACAGCCAGCTCTTCAGCTCTTCTCTTTTTTACATTTCTTCTGGCCATTTCTCCCTCTCTTTCCTTTCTGTTATTCACACACTTAGGTTCTCGACACACTAGTTACTGAGGATCGGAAGAAGTTAAGTGAAGGGTCCAATCCTGCAAACTCTTACTTACACAGGTAGACGCCTTTCTTGATGCTCTCATTGACTTCAATACTATTGTCAGTAAAGGTTACTAGCATGAGGAAAGTTTTATATTAAACTCAGCCCTAAGTTAGTAAGTACAATACACAACCTACAATTCTATGCAAGAGTTCTCCATGCTCTTTGCTAATCATGAGACTGTGTAGTGATCTCCAAGCCTGGACAGTGTTGCATGAGATCATACGGTTTTAACTGAAACTGTACATTCGCTTACTTAAACACAGGAAACACATTTTTGATTAATTACCGATCTAATCTATATACATTTATGAATCACACTATATAAATCATAAAATAAAGCAATCATGTATCCAGAGAGGTCAAAGCATACTTACGAATGAAATCTCTATGTATTTATGTATCTATGTATCTACAGTGTGTTCATATATCCTTATCATAAACATATTTGTGTGTATATATATTACACACGAGACCAAATTCTGATCTCAGTTATATAGTATAAGCCCAGAGTAACTTCACCGGGAACAGAATTAGATTAACACAACATGTGTATGCTTATCTGTAATTCAAGTTAAGCATATACATTCATTAGCACAAGTTATTACTGTTTATTAGACAGAGAATTTTTAATTAATGGTTAATAAATGTCCATAAGCACCCAAGGAGCTTGATCTCCACCTAGGAAAACTGACATTCAAGAAACTATACTGCCAGAAAATACATTAAAAAGGCCATGGCTTGTTGGTTGAACATTCAGAAAAAGGCAGGGGATTAGAGCAAGCCACATATGAGATTGGTGGAATTATAAAAAGACTGCCCAGCATTTTAAGAAAAATAGATAGAAAATGAATTCTGCATAATTCAGGTGTCATCTTTCTTTCTGCTTGGAAGCAGATTTCATAGAGATAAAAGACGGATCGCATCGGACAGAAGTATGTTTAATCAAAAAGTAATGGAACTGAAGATTAAATTAAAATAATAGAAATCTACCAAGAAGAACAATTTTTCCTCCCTTGCATTTGCACAGATACACATTGTCTGGCTATACCGAAAGAAGGAGACATTTGACATGGGTTTAATTAGGCCGCAACTTTATTATTAGATGTCTGGGACTACCCGACGGATAAAAGTGTACAGTGCAGGAAACCCCTGTTTATTCTGTAATTACCCAGGGGGACTTTTACCAGCTCCCCCTCTTTTTCCATCCAGGCCCCTTCAGCAAATTTATTGCTGGGACCTTATCATATCAGAGGGGCTCCCACCAGCTCCCCCTCTTTTTCCATCCAAGTCCCTCCAGTAAATCCATTGCCGGGACCTTACCATCCACCTCCCTCATAGAAGGGTTAAGGTGGGCTATAAGAATAGGGGGTTGGCTCTCTGCCATACCAATCATAGGAGTCCCCAAACACTCCCTCTTTTTAAGTCCTTTTCCAAGCCATGTATCTGGTCACTGTATACCTATCCTATGGAGTACTTGCAGTGGACAGCCGCACACTTAGATAACGAGTTGTGACATATGGCCTACCGCCCTCCATGCCATGCATGAACAGAGCCCTTCCTGAACCCGCTGTGGGGAAGGCGAAAACCCCCACAACTGCACCCAAGTCAATATGGTGGCAAGGGAAAAATTCCTTCCCAGCCCTCCTAACAAAAAAGGGGCGGCTAGTGTAATGCCCACAGCAGGTCTTAACCAAACCTGGTATTTTCCCACATAAAGAGGAAGGATGGTGGTTCCTGCTTCAGATGGCTTTGTGTAAAAGGGACGCTTCAGCCCAGAGCTGTCCCTTTTAAACCCCGCATTCCTAGGGGATGAGTCAGCGACCACTGCTGTCCCCTTTTGCAAAAGTTTTTCATCCCCCTGTCCCCCCACCATAAAGCATTGTTTCCATTCGGCCAGCCAGCCAGCCAAGCCACACCTTTCCCCCCCGTGCTTAAAGGTGCAGGGAGGTCATTCAAGCTGTTCACATGTTCAATGGGAAGGAAATACAGACAAGTATCAATGTGGCAAAATCATACACAAAACTATATATTCACTCGCACATGCATTTAGATATCCTTATATACACAACTTTTACAAACAACAACAACAAACGTGCGAGCATTATACACCTCTACCTCGATACAACGCTGTCCTCGGGAGCCAAAAAATCTTACCGTGTTATAGGTGAAACGGCGTTATATCGAACTTGCTTTGATCCACCGGAGTGCGCAGCCCCGCCCCCCCGGAGCACTGCTTTACCGCATTATATCCGAATTTGTGTTATATCGGGTCGCGTTATATGGGGGTAGAGGTGTAGTTCTTAATATCTTAGGGAAATGTATTGCTGAACAACAACAATTTAAAATGACATACTTTTGTAATGTAATTATTTCTAACTTTAGTGTAAAAATACTTTTTGATTTCACCCCCCCCCCCCCAGATGTTAGATTTTAACATACCATTATATAAATGGAAAAGCAAATTGGGGTTCTATGGACCTTTTACTAGTATAGACATAGAATTTACCATTATGCTTCCTTAAATTTTAGCTTAATCCTAACAGCAAATTATATTAGAACCAAATTTTGACACTGTTACTCACATTGGGAATCTTACATAGCAATGGGAGTCTTATAAGGACTACTTGCAAAGTAATTTGTTACTCAAAAGTGAGAAAGCACACCAGAGTCTGACCCTTAGTGAAAAGTGGTTTATTTGGGGTTTTTCATGGTGAATGGGAATCCAGTAGTTGGAGAGGTTTATTTTGTGTATATATATATTCTCCCCCAATTCCTGACCTCCCAACCTGTAAACCATGGCAATTGTGAGAGTCGTCACAACAGAAAAGGTATATTTGCCGGTTTGGGACATTATAACTAACTATACGCTCCTCTGTGTTCGCCTGCTCTACTTTGCCTATCCAAAACAAACTATTACAATGCATGAAGTTGCTTTTAAAAGACTCAGCTTCGGGGAATAATATTAACATCTGATATCCTGGTCATAAAGTTAATTAGTGTAAGCAAACACAGTATGTTTATAATATTAACAGAGACACTGTGGAACATATTTAGAGTACAGAGGGAGTAAGCAGACCTTTGTTCTAACCCTAACTGTGCAAGTGTGTCTTTGGCAACTCAATCTGTCATTGCATCAGTTTCCCTATCCATAAAATGAAAATAATGGTACTTAGCCCACCTCATTAAAGTGATCTGAGATTTTCAATGAAAAGCCTTCTATTATTACAATACTCTGAGGCCACTGGTATAAATGGGTATAGCTTAACCTAAGCCAAGTGAACTCACATCAGCAGAGGATCTGGCCCCTAATGTACCCTAATGTCAGCTTTCGTCTTGAAATCCTTAAACAGGAAATATCTCAGTGATGTCAATGAGAATTTTATCTCAGTATGGACTAAAGGAATGGGCCAATTACCAATTAAAACATGATTTCAGCAGTCAACACTAAAGCAACTAACAGAACACTCCACTTCGCCTCTAATTACAAACACTAAATCACCTGTTAGAGCAGGAAGGGAAATCACACACTTAGACATGATTTACAAAACTCAGATGGTAAGGATTAGTCACAGGCTAGAATATATGGAGAGACAGAAAAATAAATGCAGTAACTAAACTTTTTTGAAGAGGTAACTACACGATCCAATATGGCATAAGGGTTTCTTAAGCTGACCTTACAGAAAGAATAGTCTGGTGCCGACTAGGACTCTATAGAACTGGGTTCAGTTCCCGATCCTATCAAACTTCCTGTGTGATGTTAAGCCAATTCTTTACCAACTCAACTAATAATGAAACAGGGCACTATTATTCTGAAATAAAGAATGTCCACACACAGATGTGCTCTGAAATAACTTACGTTGTGAGTTACAACCAATTTAGTTATTTCAGTTCCAGTTTCTGTGACGACAAGCCATACTCTATTTTTGCATTCCTGCTTTTTCTCCATCAATCCAATCCTGTATTTATACGTACCACCGGTTATTATGATTTATTATTTGTATTACCATAGCACCTAGGAGCCCTCGTTATGGACCAGGATACCATTGCGCTAGGTGCTGTACAAACACAGAACAAAAAGACAATCCCTGCCCCACACGTCCAGGCCATGTCCAAAGTACACCATTTATCCTGCTAACATTTCTAAAACCTAAACTTTGCTTTCTTTGCACATCGTTAAACCCTTGCCCAGGCTCTCATCTCAACTTCATCCTCTCTGGTCTCCCCAACACTCATATACCCCCTTCCAGTCCATGTGAGATACAGCTCCCAAGGTCTTCTTCCTCATCTGACTACATCATTCAATTCTTTAAACCCCTCCACTGGCTCAAGTTTAAGCAGTGCTTAATTTGTAATGAAAGAGGTGCCGGGGCTCAAGCAATTTTTGTACTTTCATAACTGACGTGACAAGCCCAGAAATGCTGGGGCTCAGCCCTGGAAAGCTCTGGCACAAATTAAGAAAGGAGTTTAAGCTATTTGTGACCTTATCCCTCCTGTTAATCACTCTTGTGTCTTTATCATGTTTCCCGTCACCACCCCCTCTATTCTACTAATGATGTCAGCCTCGGATGCCCATTTGTTCATTTCTCCCACAAAGATCTTTGTGCTTCTTTGCATGGTGCCCTTTATTCACAGAACACAGTTCCTGAACTGATCTGCAAGGCCCCTACCATCTCCTTCAAACCCTCCTCAAGGCCCTCTTGTATCCTGATTGCCTACAAGAAATTGCCAACAATAGTTGAGATGTAGGGTTTTATTTTGTTTAAAGTAGATTTTATCCCTCTCCCCCACTTCCTTAAGTTGCATGTCTTCATCTGTGAATGCTTTGGGGTCAGGATTGCTTCTGAAAAACACCTAGCGTGCAGTGGCTGCTACTGTAATTAATTTAAATAATAACTTACACTAGAGTAAATCAAAATTAACTCCCCTCATGTCAATGCAGTGAAGAACAGGTGGGAGATGAGAATCAAACCCTTCATTTTAACTTCCTTAGGGATGTTGTGGATTGCATTTGTGCTTCCTCTATAACTCCCCTACAGCAGCCATGAGAATTGTGGCAGTCAGGATTCTGTTCCACACCCATGTCTTCTTGGTAGGCTCTCCCTCCAATTATGTGCTCAAGATGTGCAATAGAAGTTACTGTACTCTGTGGCCTCTTCCACCACAGCGTGGATAAGAAATTGGATTAGTCCCACTTATAAAAGTGATGCTTGTAAGACTCCCAAAATTGTTTTAAGATTGTACAGTGAGACTAACAAGAGAGGAAACTGAAGGAACAACACCTCACTCAGCATCAGAAAGAGCAGTAGCATCAGTATTAGAGGCAAAAGCCAGATTAGCAGTATCAGAAACTGCAGAAGGAATGTTAGTGGCAGACTCTGATGCAGTTCTCCTTCGGGACAACATTCTGATAGGGTGTTCCAATTCAATCTGGACGTGCGGTGCTTATTTATAAGGTTGCTGAATAAAGTTGAGTAAATATTATGTACATTGAGTTGTGCATTTATTTGCCAAAATGAGTAAACATTTATTTTTTTCCTCCATAACTGTAGACAGGAAGTATCTGGAGATAAGGTGTGCAACAACACTTAGATTAAGACAGGTCAGTAATTTCTATACTTTAGGATTAGAATAGTGTGAGGCCCGTTAATCCTGAAACCAAAATGATTTGCAGTGGAAAAACACGCACAGTATACTAGAAATGTGCAGTAAATAACATAGGATAACATGAGCTATCTTTATTTGCTAGTGCTCTACATTTGGTGTATGTGCTGAATTGCGCAGTTGCCAATTTGTGAGCGTTTGAAATCATTTGGTATCATATTTGGAAGCATGTGAGGTAAAACTGAAAATGCAGCCAGAGATGCAAAATGCATGGCCATTAGGCGTTGATTTTTATTTTTATTTTTTGAAAACTGAGTCCTAAATCATCAAAGAAGATAAAAGCCATGGTTCACATTAAAGCTTTCTTGCTCTACAGCTAAATTAACAATTAGCAAGGGAAAGTCTGCAGAGTTTTTGTTTCCTGATAGCAACCTGCACTATTGAACACATTATTTAGTGTTGCATATGAAGTCTAAAAAATCATCCTCCTACTTTACAGTCAGTCAGAACCAGAGGTGAAAGTGGGCCAGTACAGACCAGTACAGTGTACCGGTAAAAAGTGGCCGCCGGTATGGGCTGGTACACAGCTGATGCTAAACTGCTGCCGCGGCAGTGCTTTAAGGACCCTCTTTAAAGCACTGCAGTAGCCTTTGGCCCCTCCCCAGGACTGCCGAGGAGGGGAGGCAAAAGGGGCACCTGCCCCGGGCCTGGCAATTTAAAAGGGCCCAGGCCTCCTGGCCACTGTTGCTGCTACCGCGGCAGTGGCCGGAGCCCCAGGCCCTTTAAATCGCCGCCGGAGCCCCAGGCAGCGCAGGCCGGGCAGTGCTGAAGGGCTGACTGGGGGAAGCTGACCCCCAGCCCCGCCCGAGGCCCCACCCCTTTGCCCGAGGCCCAGCCCCTTCCGGGGGCCCAGAGCCGGGCCTCCGTACCGGTAATACTTTTAAGTTACTTTCACCCCTAGCCAGGACCCAAAAGATATTTGCTAATTTGTCTAAGGGATGGAATTTACCATTTACAAGAGACATCCTTGTAACATTCTAGTTTGGGAATATAGCATGTCTAATGATTAGAGCAGCTGGCTGGGTGTCAGTATTCTTATGTTCTCTATTTTACTATGCAACTAACTTACTTTATAATTGCAGGCAAGTTGTTTTCCCGGCCTTAAAATGAGGATAATAATACTTCTCCTTCTTTGCAAGAAGTTTTAACCTTACATGTAGCAATCGTCACGTGGAATTTGTGTGCACTATTATTTGTGCATAAAACAAAGCAATGTTTATGCATAAAACCCACTTAAAGTCAATCTTCCAATGTAAATGAAGTTTTGTGCAAATACATTCCATTATTTCTGCACAAGTGACTGCTGTGAATAGTAGCCTCTACAGAAATGGTGTCACATTTTATAACATGGCCCAAAATGTTTCCCAAGTGAACTGTTGTTTTACATTTAAAATAAATAAATAAATGGCTCCATATGAACACATTACCCTAAACTGTGACACCTACAAGTACAAATTAGGTCATATGCAACAGGTGACAACTTTTAATTGAATGTCTTCTGTCTGCAATTCTGACAAAGGTGAATGGAAATAAATGAGTCTGGCAAGACAGCCCTGAGCCTTACAATACCCAATATCTCATTATTTTTAAACAGCTATCTATAAACTGATGGTGACAAGCCTTGAACCTTTTATTTCTGCTCAAGATGAGGTGAATGTGCAAAGAAAAAAAGAGAAAAAAACCCAGGGCATCTAAAATGTTGCATTAAACATTCAATACTCATCATTTTCACCTCCCCAGTTTAATTAAAGGAAACCTCCTTTTCAAATAGGCACTTTTTCTAAATGTATTTCTTATCCAGAAGATTTACACTGCATGTACCAAACACTGGGTGCCTAAGTTTGATCTTTCACCAATTTGACACCAGTAGAAATTCACTAGAATTATGCCAAATTTATTCCGATACTAGGGAGATCAGAAGTAAGCTATTAAGGAAGGGCCAAACAATGTTTATACCTTTTATTTCACCTGTTAAAAACAAGGAAAGGGGCTGTGTTTCAGCAAAGATGGAACTTTTGCAATTTGTGCAAAAAAGAAAGCTAAAAGCAAGAGCACATAAACTGCAAAACTATTATGTGATTGGTTATGAAATAATAAGCACCACCACCAAATATGGTCTCTTTCTAAATTAGCATATTGAGTACATGATAGTAATTAATCAGACATGTAAAATACTGCAAAGACATTTATGAATAACATGAAAAGTGTTAATTTCACAGTTAAATGCTATATTGATGTGCATATATATCATTACCGTATTAAATATACATTATGATTTTATTATACATATGACCTCATGGGACAATACTGAGTAAAACAAAACACAAGGGCAATTTATCCCAAAATACCAACAATTCTTAGTTAAAACTATTTAAATGTGAAATCAAACATGCATGCTTTCAAGTTCCTGAATTCAAAATTAAGACAATTTTAATGAGAGAACTTTCTAGTGTTGTGACACCAATGGATAAAAACACTTGCAACCACTATTCTAAGGTGACAAGCCCGGGGAGAGAAACAGCTATCTTGCGATCCAAGCAATGGACTCGGAATACAAGGAGACAAGAAGGTCAAAAAAGGAAGTTGGAGCAAAGCCATATCAATGCTTGAAAGTCACAAGCAAGCTTTTATTCTAGATCACACCAGCAAAGCTTATAAAGAATTCAAGAGATATGCTAGTGACAACTCTAATAGGAAAGAAGTCTAACTGTTAAGTTCTGGACCATTTGCTGGCAACTCTCAAGAGATACAGGAAGATCGAAATGAAATGCATTACAGTAATCCGACTGTGAAGTATTGATAGCATGAATCAGGATCTCAATATCCCTTTCAGAAATAATAATATGCAGTTTAGCAATATTTCAACTGGTGACTTGGGAGAGGTTGGATTCAAAAATTAATTTGGGATCCAGAAGTCACAGCAAAGTCCCAAATATTATAAGCTGAAAGAGTTACGTAAAGTGAGAATCTCAGTATTGCTGAGACTGAGAAGAACCTTGCTTAGAATTACGACTTGTGCCCAGAAGTTATTTCTTTTTCCTGGAACAGAGCTGGAGTAAATTAAAGGAACACCATCAAAAATTTAGACCCCTAAATGGATGCATTATTCAATATACCCTATAGATTTAAAAACATGGAGCTGTTTACACCAATAACCCAGACAAAATGTTCCTTCCTTATTTTTTTTTTTAATCTTTTATGTTTATGTAAATGCCTTTTCTTTTTAGGACCAAATTCTATTAATCTTCATCAAGGACAGTTCAATGGGACTACTTGGACAAATAAAGTGAGCAGAATATAATTCTAAAGATTTGGGGCTTAATTCTCAATTTACACTCATCTGGCAGTGTAAAAGGGACCACTACATGTATGCTCACCTAAAGGCTCCTTTACTCTGCCAGATAAGTTTAAATTGGCCTTCATTGAAATACTATGGGCTTGATTCTCATTTACAACTGTTTTAAGTCTCTGCATTGGCAATATAGTTTTCATCTATTTTTCATTTTAAGATCGCTCTTAATAGTGCTGACTAACTCTTAATTCTTTCATTCCTTGAGCATCCCTGGATTGCAAAGAGGTTTCTAAGCTTCTTGTTGACACAAAATGAGATACTAATTTTGGAACAAGTCAACAAAATGTTTTAATGATAGTTTTCAGATCTGGGTACTTGGCCTATGGGGAAAAATATTATTTATACAATGAAGTGTATGAAAGGATAGATTTTTAATTACCAAGCCATATTGCTATTAAACAATTATTTCCCATATCCGCAATACATTTACAAACCATACTTCTGTTGCTGCAGCACTATATAATTATTCCCCCATTCTGTCACTGTTCATGAACCATGCCATACATGGGGAGGTTCCACAAACTTTGCACTTCAGCCCTCAAGGATACACCAACTTCTTGTCACAGTCCTGAAATCCACTCATTTCATCTTCCCACTCCCCATTTTTAAGGCCCTACAAAGACCAGCGCTTGCTGCCGCGAGAAATAATAAACCAGGAAGCTTAACCCACATCTGATGTCAGAATTGTGTTTAATCACAGTCTATGTTCTGACTAGATAAAATCTTACCGCTTGTTAGAATGTACTGGCATAATTCAGGAGTGCCACATGCTGAATGAGAATACTCCCAATAAACAAATGAGAGTACTCCCAATAAACTGGCCCACAAAAAATGCGTGCACGCCAGCTGCACACAAAAATGGACTGACATAAACACCTCTTATAGATGCAAATGTGGGTTTTGGACACAGGACAGATGAGGTTGCGTTTTATGCAGGCACTCCTTTAAGTGCGCTGGTTTGAAAATGGGATCTATAATGTATATAAATTGATGCATGTTTT
>NW_020664613.1:4538024-4564337 GCF_002925995.2 Terrapene triunguis | reverse complement strand
TGGTTTGAAAATGGGATCTATAATGTATATAAATTGATGCATGTTTTGATAGTATTCCTCTCCTCCTCCCTTTAGTGTGTTGCTTGTTGTCTTTGATTGCAAGTTCTTTCGGCTAAAGACCATGGCTTTCTAAGTGTTCATATATGCCTATAAAATTGGGGCCACAATTGGAGCCTCTGTATTCTACTGCAATAGAAATAATAATTATAGCATCCAGCAAGATAATATTCACACACTCTACTAGTTACTTGGACCTGCAGCAAATGCCCTCACTTCTCTGTACAGTCTTCTTCCTGTCCATATACCATTTTCCATTATATCTTAAAATGCTTCCTCTTACAAAAGAAAAGGCCAGTGGTGGCTTATACCAGTTCGTGATAAAAATAGCCATATGTTGTGACAGCAAGGACTTTGTGATCCCAGGTTTATACCCCCTCCTTCTTACTTCTCTCTGGGGCAGTTGTTTACTTTATAATGGGAATCTTTACCTGGCATTTAGAAGGAAAAAAATCTGTCTAATTTAGGTTGATATGCTCACACTGGAGGGTACTGCCATGCCATATCACAGCATCCTCCTTTGCAGTGTTGCTCATGGCATGAAAGAAAAAGCTCAGAGTTAAGGCAGAAGAATGAACCTTAGCAACATATCTTTTATTTCAAGACACAGGTTGCACTGAATTAAAGAGACTCCCATTCAACTCAAAGCCAAAACTCTTTTAGATTTTGTGGTCAGATGGACATCAAATCAAAATATACCATTATAAAATAAATGACATCATGTGAAATG
Organism: Terrapene triunguis; assembly: GCF_002925995.2. Lineage (NCBI taxonomy): Eukaryota > Metazoa > Chordata > Testudines > Emydidae > Terrapene > Terrapene triunguis. The sequence goes on along the minus strand of NW_020664613.1, from coordinate 4,563,550 downwards.
ACAACTTGCTGGTATTGCTTACTAATACTGGCTATTTTGTGGCTTGAAATATTCTGTTGCTGACCGGTGGGAAGGAAGAAGAAAGGTATGTCCTTCCAGGAAGGAGGATATGTTTTATTTGCAGAGGTCTCAGGTAAAAGGACCCAAAGTCTACAGCTTATTGAATAGTAGGAAAAATTATCTGCACATAAATTATTCTCCTTTTCTGAAAAATAAGTTGGTGAATAATGTATCTCACGAATGGCATATGAAAGTCTATATAGCTGGTAGAAGAGTAGGAAAATAATGTATTCAACAAATAATTAATTGGATAAACTACTTGGGTATAATATTCTACCAGCTCTTCCCATGTGAGTCAGGGCTGCAGGATCAGTTCCAGAATTGAATTTAGACAGGAATTTTTTTTCTGGACTATGCTGCAGCACGCGCTTTCTTTCTTCTCCAAGTAGTAACATGTAACATGGATCCCTCCCCCGTGTCAATTTCAAGCCTTGAGTCAGGGATGATATAAACCAAGATCATTTTGGGCAGTGGCGGATTTAGAGTTAGTGGGGCCTTGTGCACAGCTTCATTTTTCGCCTCCACCCCCACCCTTGGGACGCAGCCAAGAAAAAGAACATTCTCTCTCCCCCGGTTTTTCATTCTTTTTTTCCTTCATTCTCCTCCTATATTATAAGTAATAGGAAGTAAATGAAAATAAAGTGAGATACCTTGATTGGGACAGGGATGTAGGAGGGGGTGAGGGGTGCAGGCTCTGGGAGGGAGTTTGGGTGTGGGGTGTGGGCTCTGGACTGGGGCAGGGGATTGGGGCATGGGAGGGAGTGAGGGGTGCAGGCTCTGGGAGGAAGTTTGGGTGCTGGGTGCGGGATCTGGGCTGGGGCAGGAGGTTGGGGCATGGGAGGGGCGAGGGGTGCAGGCTCTGGGAGGAAGTTTGGGTGCTGGGTGCGGGCTCTGGGCTGGGGCAGGAGGTTGGGGCGTGGGAGGGGGTGAGGGTGCAGGCTCTGGGAGGAAGTTTGGGTGCTGGGTGCGGGATCTGGGCTGGGGCAGAGGATTGGGGTGCGGCAGAGGTCAGGGAGGCAGCGCGGCTCCCAAAACGACCAGCACACTCCTCCGGCAGCGGCTCCTAGGCAGGGGGTAGGGCAGGGGGGTCTCTGTGCGCCGCTGCCAGCAGGCACCGCCTCCACAGCTCCCACTGGCCACAGTTCCCAGCCAATGGGCGCTGCAGAGTCGGTGCTCAGGGCGGGGACAATGCGCGGAGAGACACCCCCCCCCCAGGGGCTGCAGGGACATGCTGGCTGCTTCCGGGAGCAGCGCAGCGCGGAGGGAGGCAGGCAGCATGGACAGGGAGCTGCCTTAGCTCTGCTGTGCTGCTGCTGGCACATCTCTATGCGTCCCTTGGAGGGAAGGGGGCAGCGGGTCTCTGTGCTCTGCCTTGGGCCGCCTCCCCCACCACCAGGGGCACACAGAGACGTGCAGGCAGCCAGCTGCTTCCAGGAGTGGTGTGGGGCCCCCCGCCACGGAATGCAGGCAATCTGCCTGCCTGAGACCTACTGCACCGCCGGCCGGGACTTAGTGGCAGGTTTTCAGATGAGATTTGTCCAGCATTTTGGAGGCTCCCTGTCATTGGGGGCCTCGTGCCACTGCACTGTTTGTTTCATGGTAAATCTGCCTTTGATTCTGGGGGTTCCGCTTTAAATTTAGATATGTAGCCTTCATGGATCAGCACATCTCCTGAAGTTGGGGTTTACCAGTAGTGGTTTTTCCAAGATAAAAGTGCTTTAACTCAGGACCCAATTCTGCAAACGTTTGTGTAACTGCTTGTTTTTACACTTACGAGGAGTCCAATTGAATGCTAGGCACTACTCGTGCATAAAATTCAGCAAATGCCCACATTTTTGCATGATTGGGGCCTAGGGTGACCAGATGTCCCGATTTTATAGGGACAGTCCTGATATTTGGGGCTTTTTCTTATATAGGCTCCTATTACCCCCCACCTCCTGTCCCGATTTTTCACACTTGCTGTCTGGTCACCCTATTGGGGCCTTCATAACTGTTCTGTATGTTACAGAGTGCCTATTTTGCAGCTCCTGTGGGGAAATCCATACTCAAAATGGCTGTGCCTGGAAGAGATTTTAAAAATGCTTATGTCGTGGCCTGATACCATGTCAGCAGAAGTCTTCATGAGAAATAAAATAAACATTTTATAGGAAGTGTCAAACTATATGAACATTCATGCTGACATTGTCAGCAGGTATGAGAACGCTGTGATGAGGTCATTGGACGATTTGGTTGAAGGGACATCAACGCAGTTCAGACACTACATTTGTAAAAGGGTATGTTTGTATTTACAAAACTTAATAGGAACAAAAATGTTTCAATAAATTCAGAGATTTTTCTTTCTAGCTAACCATTCCCCTGTGCTATTATGAACCGAACCATAACAAAATTCCGCACATGCATAAGAACCAGAAAGTGAAACTGAAACAAAGGTGACATTGACCAGTCTAGTTCTATCGTACAAGCTGAGTGAGAAGTAAACCATAGAAATAATGAAAAGTAGATTAGATTTTAAAATGCTTTCAGTTTATGGTAGAAGGTTCCATTCCTACACACGGTCATTACACTTGGATTCACATGGCCAGACCGTCACACCTGTGCAGAACCCATTGACTTCAGTGGTGTTATGTGCAGGTGGAAGCATGGAAGCAGACACCTGGAACTACTTGCAAGGCCAGGGCCTACGGTACTAAAGCACTAAGAGTAGTTTAGGGAAGGAGGTTTTAAAAATAAAAAGTGTTCATTTTTTTCTCGTAATGGTATTTCTTTAATTAGTTTAAAGGTCAGGTCCCCAACAATCACGAGATTTAAAAAATAATAAATGTTGTGTTCTTTTTGTTTAACTTCTGGTTTTAGAGCCTGTGGGATTCACATCTTCAATCTTTTCTCTACAACCATGAAAGCTAGAAAGTTACTTTTTTTAAAATGCAGGCTGAGATTCTCATGTAATAACCTGACTCCAGCAGCTAGGGCTTTAAGAAAACATTAAATTTCACAAGGCTTATGATAAAACCACAGAAGCTGTCAACACTGAGTTTCAACGTTTTACCTATGCAAAATAGCAAATAAGAAAATAAAAAAGACGAGTTAACCTTTCAATGTTCTTCTTAAAACCTGTGCTAAATGATACAGATAAAAGTACTGAGAATGGAAACAAAAATGTAGTCTACTGTTCATCTTGAGCTTTATTTGTAAGGGAATATATTTAACAATGTATTTTTGATCACAGGGCAGCAGATTTACCAGTCAACTTGTATGGTGCCACCCTCATCCCTTTGTGATACTGTCTGTCACAGTACTCTGGGGTGACACTTTATCCTACTTGCAGCATCTGCATCTGTTCTCAGACTAATACTTCAGTGATTAATGGGAAGTTTATTAGTGACATCACATTACCAATACTTCAGCTTGAATTAAGTTATCTAAGCTTTGTGTACACCACTACCATGGTTAACCCACATAGCCAGTGTGGGAATTGTACATCAGTGTCAGAGCTAAATGTTGATCAGATTTAATATAGAAAACCCTAGCTGAAAAACATAGTTATAATAATGAGCTCATGTTTTGAAGCCCTTTTTGGCCATCCATAATCTTACGCTCAATTAATATCATGAGCTAAATTGATTTTACATTAGTAAAACACAATAAATTTTATAACAATTAGACAATATACTCCGATTATAAAATGCTCCCTGCTCTAAAATAAAAAATAGTGACAATTTTCTTGTAATCTTATATGAAGTGTTGGACCTTTGGGGAATGGGTTAATAAATTATAGATTTTTAAACCAGGGAGACTGATTTACTGTAAACTTCCACCATTACAGTTATAGTAGATGTCTATCAAATTGCTTATGAGGACAAATTTATGGAAAATATCCAAGAGTAAAGCTTTGTTCTTATTAAGATGCATGAATATGTATGTAATTTTAGCCAGACTAAATTAACAACAAAAATGTTGTCATAAGAAATATTCTTTTTCACCAAAGAGGCTCCACTTCACTATTCAAGATGCCCTGTATACAAAGATGTTCATGGAAGGAAAACATTTTAGATTAAACAGTAAGAGTAACTGTTAGAATGAAATGAATGTTAGAATGAGATTTCAGTGTAATTTCATAGGCAACATATAAAAACTTTTAGGTAAGAAGGCAAAAAATTATTAAAAAATAAAGATACTAAAATGAGTAAGCTCTGTATCCTGAATGAATTCTATGCACATTTGCTTAACAATAGGTCTCTCTCTTTTTGGTTAAATCAACATATTTCTTGAAAGGCACAGTCTATCATAGGCCCTATCCCTGCAAAGGTTTATGCACATGCTTAACTTTATGCCCAATTTAAGATGGAACTATTTACTGTGCATAAGGTTAAGCATACACAGAAGTCTTTGCAGGACTACATACATAGCACTGTAAAATCAAGAGGTCAAAATCTGTTCTCTCACTCCAGTTCAAATCTGGAATAACGCTACTGAAGCCAGTGGAGTTACCCAGATTTATACCAGGGTGAGAGCAGATGACACAAGCGTAATGGATTCATTCCTTGCTTTTTTTTTTTTTTTACCCTGGTCACAATCGTAGTGACCAAAATAAAGTTTCAGAGTTGTAATAGCTCATCTACTATATTATATGCTATATATTATAATAAAGCGTTGCACTTATTTAACCTTTTCAGAATTCTGTTATTTGATTGGCTGATTACTTTCAGGTCACGCCTGTTTACAGTCTCATTAAGCTGTGGGGAAGAAGCTACTGCTTTGCTGGTTACAGATCACACCATCACAGAAGCCAGCAACAGTTGATTTTTAATTCAATGTTCAAAATGCATCCAAAGTTTCAAGTAAAAAGAACTACAAACAAATCATTACATGTACTTTCTCAATGCCTGTTACATGAAACAGGCAGTGTCTGTTTCTCAGCCTCTCATCTCACATGCCTCCCCCTTCTTCTCTTGTATGTTTACACAGGGGATACTTTAGGCAGAGTTTCTCCTTCTTTGTCTAATTTTACCACTGATGATTTTGAGGCATTCTTAATACTGTTACTTTTCCCTTCGAAAGGAATCATCCATCTCAGTGCTAGTTTTGCTAATGTCTTTATGCAATATACAGATTCCCCAGAGCATAGTTTTTAATTATTTGTGTATGCCATTTTTATTTTATACTTTTTGCATCATCCCAGTCAGAATCCTAAAATTATCTGACCTCCATAAACACGAGGATATTTCTACATTTTTGCCATCAATATTAAAGATGTAAAATTAATTAGGTCAGGAGGTGACAATTGCCAGTTAGAAGATGCACAAAAAGGGTAAATAAAACACATGGAAAATATGTAACTGAATGGTACTATTGCCAACAATGCCAGAAATGCTCTTTGCATAATCATCATTTAGCTTTAAGACTTCTTTACTTCCATTCAAAGCCAGATTAAAAGAACGTAATCTATATTTAGGGGGAAAGATACATGGGAATTTATCTTTTATTACTAATCCTTTCTCCTTCCTGGGGCAAAAACCCCAAACAAAGGAAGAAAATAGCACAGATGTGAGAGTAAACACAAATAACTTTCATTCTGCAATGTATATTTTAATCTTAAAAACACTGACCATAAATACTCTTTGACCTTTCAAATCACCTGTTAGAAGAGCAGAGTTGTGGTCGTGTTGTTCCTGTAGGACTCGACTAGATTTGTTCCATTGCAAAAATGGGAAGTTAGTTACATGCACCACTAGACAAACTAGAAACTATGGACCCATTTAACCTAGCTGATCATGAAGGTAAAGAGAGCTGTGGAAAAACACTCGGAATGGCTTGAAGCTAAAACACCACAACCAAAAATCAACACTCAAATGTATATTAAGAACTGTGAGATAATTACTAAACACTGTAAAGGCCAGATTGGCCCTGGTCTTTGCATGGAGCACAATGCAAGAAGTCTTTTGAACCCTATTTATTCCCCATGCAAGCACTGGGGACAGTTGCAGTCCCTCGTGCTGAAGGGAGGTGGCCATGGATACAAAGGGAAGCAATGATGTTGCAGTGTGTGTACCCTTCCCTCTGCATTTAGAAAAGGATTTTGATTCTAGAGGCTGCCCAGTGCCTAAATGTCACAATCTAGCCCTAATCAGTTATAAAGCTCTGTTTAATGCTTACTGAAAGCCAAGAGCCAAATGTTAAAGTCCTTACTCAGTCTTTTCTTGCTCCTTACTCAGGCAAACTCTTACTGAACTCAGTCTCTGACACACAGTGGAAGTTTGCCAGAGTAGAAGCACTAGAAACACTTAAGAAAAGCCCGCAGGGATCAGCCCCAAAGGGAGATCACTGAGTGGTGGGATCCTTAGATCACTGTTGACTTCAAGATTATGGCCCTTCCACTCCTCCCCTGTAAGGTTATTCTGGGGAATCCTCATTCCCTGACGCTGTCCTTCCCCTCCCTCTTTGATCAATGCTCTGGAATAGCAGCAAACCTCACAGTGTTACATTAAATTTGGGTACTGTCCTTTAAACTGCCCCATCCCCCCTCCAATGGATCAGGCCCCCCTCTCTCCCTCCCTCAGCCATAAGCTCTGCTCATGCCAGAAAACAGCTCTGATCCCAGTGGGAAGATTTAGATCCATTTACCTTCATTAGAATGCTCATTACACTACTTAGTATGAATTTAAAGGAGGATCAGAAGGATGCTATATAACACTGAACTTCTTCTTAAATGTGCACAGAGGTCTGGAGAAGGCAGCAGACGGCTTATCATTACATTACTACAGCCACATGACAGGGGTAGGGTCTTGACTATGTCATGAAAGGGAACAGAGGGATACAAACTGATTTTGCTCCCTCTGGGCCTTAGCCTGATCATCCTGGAGAAAAGGAAGGAATTGGCAGTTGCAGAACAAGCCTGCAACTATCTTATATCCAGCAAAATTATGTGTCACTTATAAGGAACATCAATAAGTTTTCTGGGAATAAAGAGTCAGCCGCATGTTTATTGGAGAAAATCAAAGCAGACGGCAGTGAGGATGGATCCGATGAGGAAGACCCTGGAGACTGAGTGTTGGATCTTTATTAATCTATGATCTCAGCCATCTTAACATTATAGTATTTTCTGATACTGTTTCCTAAGGTTTTACATGTTTCCCATCTGCTGAAGTGGGAGATTTATGTGAGCATCACACACCTTGCCATTGTTTAGGCACATTTGTTTTTTTAATGGAGGCAGGTTTTAGAAACTATAACACAATTCATTTTTTACTGCCTTTCTCCCACCTCTCAGAGTTAAGTTATTTTCTATTGCTTATGCCACCATGTCAGAGATGGTGTGGTACTGTGGATTAATGTCCCTTTATTATTCTCCTCAACTCATGGGCTTGATTTCCATCTGCTCAGGCCCTTCTTCTTTCCCCTGCCCACAAAAGTGTGGCCCTACAACAAACTTCCCTATGTTGTGTCATACTTTTGTGCAGTCTATTACTCTCACAGCTGTAGAAATTATGCTTTTGAGAAGAGGTGTTTGCTGAAGCTGGTTTGGTGAGTAATTAAAGATTGGACACTACTGGGTATGTGTACATTGCAGCTGGGTGCAAGCCTCCCAGTCTGAGTGGACAGACTTGTGCTAGCAAGGGTCAAACAAGTGCTAGCATGCTAAAAAGAGCAATGTAGACATTTTGGCTCAGGCTGGAGCTTGGGCTCTAAAGCCTAGGATGGGTGGGCTTCAGAGTCCGTGTTCCTGCTTGAGCCAGAACATCCACATTGCTGTTTTTAGCGTGCAAGCTCAGGACCCGCTAGCGTGAGTCTGTCTATTGGGGCTGTGAGACTCACTTCTAGCTGCAGTGTAGATGTACTCATTGGGACCTGGCCATACAAGCTATGTACTCCACAGTACTTTTGTGTTTTAATGATTTCTGTGTTTTTAAATACAAAAAACTGAACAAAGAACATGAGCTGCAAAGTTTGGCCCCAGATTAATATCTTGATTCAGTTCTTACCAGTGTAAATTCAGGGGGGTTCAGATTTCAGCAGAATTCAGGCTGGGGTTTTGTTTCAACCCACTACAGAACATGGGACCAGCTATGAAGTTCCAGATCAGAACTTTCGTAGAGTTCAGGGGATATTCAGAGTCAGGACTTTGGTTTTCCCATTAGAGAGAAAACTAATTTGGATATAAATCTTCCCCAAATTCAGAGGCTTTTGGGTCCCAACCTATCTCTATAAAAGATTATTAAAAACCCTGATTATATATTAAACAGCAAACTGAAAAAATGCTCTGCTTTTTAATTTATTTATTTTCTTAAATTGGAGGATAATGTTTCTTTACTCAGGGTTCTTATTTTTTCTAGTGACATCAAAACTTAAGATGTTATAAAAGATGCTCACTGTACACCTTTGTTAAAATGTTCCCTTTTCATTCACTTGCTGCTACACTGGGTCATCTACTACACTCTCATAATGAAATCCACATCCACTTTATATGATAAACTTTGTGTGCCACAAGGTAAGCATTACCGCAAAGGTACACAACCCTTGTCAGAACTCAAATGTAGCAATGAACTAAACTGATTTGGATTCCAAGTGCTGAGTACTATACTTAATTGCAGGTGAAGGTCTTGAATCCTGCTTAAGAAAGACAAGCCATAATGTATCTAGAGAAAATCCTAGTGTGGCAGCATATGGTCAGAAGGGAAGGCTTGATGTGCTGAGCTTTATGGGGAAATGGAACATAAAGTCTCTGTCATAAGCATACATTGCAGCAGTCACCAAGCAAGTGAAGGGGTTAACTACTCCTAGACAGGATCTAGAAGAGCAATCCAAAGAGTTTTGCCTTTGTTGGCAAAGATAAAAAAATGAAGGTTTGTTTTGAGTTCTGTGGGCCCAATCCAACTCGCAGTGAAATGAATGGAAGTCTTTCAATTTACTTCAAATGGGTACTGGACTGGGCCCTGTCATCTGTATTATGCATATAGGGCTCACATCTCACAATGTGATCTGAGATTCCAACGGAACAATGTTCACACTGAGTGGTTAATGTTGTTTAGACTTTTGAAAGTATAAAACCAAAATCAAATCAGAAATGTACATAGGATTATAGGAACAGAAAATGTGCCTTACTGCATTAGATTGCAACATGGGTCCATTAGGACCCTGCCTGTGGGAAAGTGCTTCTAGCGCTTCTAGGGAAAGCTAGTCCTTCCCATAACGCAATTAATCAATTGTGCAACACTGTACATAGGTGGGGAGGGAGGGAGAAATTCCTGAATGACTCCTCCAGTGATCAACATATGTCCCAAAAGAATGGAATTTAAGTTCAAGTTTATGTTATATGTAGCTATTCATACCTAATTTAAAACAACATACATTAGTGATGGGAGGAGCCAAAATAGAAGTCATTCTGCAAAAATGTAAGGTGCTTACCATCTATTGCACAGCATCCAGGCCTGCATGGCACATTGCTTTTTCTCCCTCTCATCTCTAGAAGGAACAGAAACTTCAAAATGTTTTTTCTATTCTTTTCAATTCCATAAAATTCAAGAGTTTTATAGGGCCAGACCAATTCTCAAATGTGGGTGCTTTAATGTTTTTATCATCTGTATTACATCCAAATCCCATTTTGCATGTGCATCAGCGGAAATCTGCCTTTCCCCTGTGGTCTTAACCAAGGGATCTGAACCAAGCCCACGATGTGTGAAAAATCAGGTATGTAGGGTTTAGGTAAGTCTATCTCAGTGGTGGCAGATGACAGAACAAGAAGAAATGGTCTCAAGTTGCAGTGGGGGAGGTCTAGGTTGGATATTAGGAAAAACTATTTCACTACGAGGGTGGTGAAGCACTGGAATGGGCTATGTAGGGAGGTGGTGGAATCTCCATCCTTAGAGGTTTTTAAGGACCAGCTTGACAAAGCCCTGGTTGGGATGATTTAGGCTGGGTCTACACTACAGCGGGGTTCCGACCTAAGATACGCAACTTCAGCTACGTGAATACCGTAGCTGAAGTTGTGTATTTTAGGTCGGCTTACCTGGCGGTGAGGACGGGGGAAAGTCGACCGCTGCCGCGCTGCCGCCGACTCCGCTGCCGCCTCTTGCCGAGGTGGATTTCCGGAGTCGACGGCAGAGCGATCAGGGATCGATTTTACCGCGTCCTCACGAGACGCGGTAAGTCGATCCCCGATAGACCGATTACTACCCGCCGGATCGGCGGGTAGTGAAGACATACCCTTAGTTGTTGTTGGTCCTGCTTTGAGCAGGGGTTTGGACTAGAGGACCTCCTGAGGTCTCTTCCAATCCTAATCTTCTATGATTCTATGATCTCTGAGTAAATTCCTTCCATCATAATCTTTCTTTACTGAGAGGCAGGCTACATGTGGGTGTACAAAAAGATCAGCTGCCTGTTGCAAAATACAAACAAAAGGTCTGTTATTGAAATGAACTGGTTTTGTACAATTTGCTTGATGGGCTAATGCCTGCGGTCCTTTCTCAGACAAAACTTTCACTGAACTCATGCCACTGAAGTCCTGACTGCAGAATTTTTCCAGCATGAATAATATTCAAGGTACCCACCTCATAAATGTAAGCAGCATTACAGCCATTTATCTTTCTTTTTCATTGTTATTTCTCAGCTCTTTAACCAAAACGTGCAGTGTTTTATTGTTAATTGTGATTAAAAAAAAAGAGAAATGAGCCAAATCAATTACCATTCTCAGTGGATCTGTATGGTGGAGGCACAACTTCTACTGTTTTAATTAAATTGAGAGATAGATCTATTGTTTAAAGGCATTTTTTAAAAAGGCAATTCAACATTTCAAGTGACGCCTTTTTGTTTTTATTGGAGGGCTAGAGATGACTCTAAAAGCACTGCAGGTCTTTATTTTAATTTCATAGGAGCTATGAAATGTATAAGTACCAGAATAACAATTAGCTATCCATTTTTTCCACTTAGTTAAAGTACCACTAATTCTAAAGGGCTTTTTGTGAGTATACTATTTCCTAAACAAAAGGGCCATGGCTTTAATCCAGGACTGGTAAGAGGAAGAAACCTTAATGAAGATGGAAAAACAGCAGAATGCATGGAAACCCAAACAAGCCTCCCACCTTAAATGAAAATAAAAACCATAAAGGCCTCTCAATGATAGGGAGCAGTTCTGTAGAAATGTATTATTTGCTTATTATCAATACAAAGTTGATTCATTATGTAAAAAGGCCCAACATTGTTCCTATTACAGACAATGGGATTTGGTCAATGGGTTTTAGTGCATTCCCTTCTTACCTGTGGCAGGAATGATCTGTTCAAGACGCAGAGCAGCCAGACCAGGGAGTGCACAGGCTAAAATGTAGTGACGCTCTGATTCCAGGGCCCACCTGGAACATTTCCTTGTTGAGGACCTATAGACTGTGAACTCAGTTGCTGAATCTGTCCCACACTTACTTGAATGGACTAGTATGTGCTCATACTAGCACTCCCGCCAAAAGTACAGCATGCAGAAAAATTCTGAAGGGTCTGCCTGAATTTAATCCATAATGGACTTAACATTCAAGAAGCGCTTAAATTATTGGTCCAAAATACGTGCAAAGCAGGCTGTTGCCCACACAAACACACGTTCGTGTGAACAATGGTTGCTGCTCCAAGAAACAGATGTTTGCATGGACAACAGATGTGCATTTGTGTGCTAAGTGGGTTAAGGCAATGGGAATTTTGCTGAGTGCCAATTGCAAAATGGAGTCCCATGTAAGGTTATTGTGCAATTACATTATATGGGGAATTCCATATACATACAGAGCACAGTTGAAATCTGCTGTGTGAAACTGACAACTTGGCTCAGTATAATTATATGGAGGATCTATATTCTGGTGACATATTTTGTAGCTCTTGTTACTTTTAAGACTTCCATTAACTTCAATGGGCTTTGGATTGGGGGCCATAAATGATCAATTATTTGCCCTGCATATCTCCCTTGCATACTCTATAGACAAAACTTTCACTGATACAATAGAGATCTGCAGTGCAGATCACAGAGGTGATTTTTGCCCCTTGGTTTGAATGCAAAGTTAAAATGTTATTAAGGCTGTCGATTAATTGCAGTTAACTCACGCGATTAACTCGAAAAAATTAATCACAATTAAAAAAATTAATCGTGAATCTTACATATTTTTACTGTCTCTATTTCTGAATCCATTGTTTTGGTGACAATTCGTGTCTCAAAGAGCAAGCATGGGTGAGTTATTTAACAATAACTGTAGTTTCTTCCTTGGTATAGCATGCTATTTACATGGAGTCCACCCTTTTACTCCAAACATCCCAAGGGTCAACGGGATCACCAAGGACGCCACACTAGGAACAACATAAAACATGATTACTGTTCTAGTTTTCCCTAAATGCTCTAGATAGCCGTCACTTTATCCTGTGTACACCACATTCCATTACTGCCCAACCTAATAAAGACTTCTGTCACTGCGATAGCTTTTCATCTTCACAGCTCCTTTCTCTTCTCCTGATAAGGTTGCCAACTCCACTCTCTGTAAATGAGCTCATGCGAACACTTTATTTTCAGCTTGTGAAAACAAAAAGGGGCGCGCCGCAGCTTCATAGCTGTGAGGGGGCGGTGTTCCATCTTTAAAGAAGGAGCAATGCCTTTGAAAAGGATTAAAATTAAACTAAGAAGTTTAGCTTGAAACAAGGAACCTGAAAGCAGGGTTATTACACTTACTAGCCCTATTTTCCTTTTAAAAGCTTTAGAAGGTTTTTTTCCTAATAGCAATTTAAGATCAATTATTATTTGAATACTTTCAAACCTTCCTACGCTGCTTAGCCAACACTGCTAGCCATTATTACCAACGGTATCTAGACACAAGCTGAACCTCTCACATGCAGGACAGATGGCTGGTCCATCACACCACAGTCAATTCAAAAACATGTGAACCACAGATTTAGCTTGCTCATCCAAATAGTAACTAAATTTAATTTTTTTGCAATCACTGGCAATATGTTTGCATCTGTCTACAGTATGATTTGGGCTAAATCTAAACTGGCAGGTTCTAGTCAGTGGCATCCTAAGTACTATGTGACCATATAGTTCATAGTGTCAAGTTTGCTGCAAAGTGTGAAGATAGGAAGATTAACCATTTTAAAGAGTTTTTGTAGCTATATCCAGTGGAATCCGCTTTATCTTGTTTCTGTAGTTAGCTGCTAAGCTATCCTTCAGCAAGTCTCCAGGATTTTTTACGAACCACACTAAATGTCCCTTCAGCAACAAAAAATAAATGTAACTTGTCATAGTTTTTCCTCCCCTTTTCACTTAACTGTTAAAATATTGCTGTTTCCTCTTCCATTATAATCAGACTAGATGACCTGGTGGTCTATGAAGGGAGTTGGCTAGAAGGAGAACAGATTACACAGTGGCTCTGGGCTCAGTATTCCAACATTGGAAGCCTTTGGTTCAAATACCTGCTCAAGTAACAGTAATTTGCTAGTCTCCCCCTAGTATCTGTTTGTCCACATAGGAAAAGCACCACAGTTGGCACCCCTTGTTCAGCGGAAGCCCAGGGCTAGAAGGCATAGATGTTTGCCCATCAAGCTTGAGAGACACTGTGGCAGAACCATGGGTGAGAAGGACACACACAATGCAAAACAGACTCTGTCAGAATCAGTGGGGGATCAGTTCCGCAGTTCTTAGCTTTAGATGCTAAGATCCCTTCCCCAAGGATTCTACCTTACAGACCCATTCTCCAAGACTCTAGAAACTTCCCAGCTATACCACTATTGTTTTCAAGGGACTGGTACCTTGAACCAGTTCTATACTTCAAAGTCTTTGGGGAAGTGGCCACCCACCACTTCCCAACGTCTTCCTGGGACAGGATATGACCTGAAACCCCACTCCACAGCACGGCTGGACCAGGGAAACATTTTTGATCCTGATGCTGACTATGGGCAATGAATGCTGTAGTGAAGCAATCTCTATGTGTTACCTAGCAACTGCATACTAGCTGTGAGGGGCATAATCCCCTCTACATTATTGTATTAAGATTATAGCTCATCCATGACCCTAACTTTACTATGACTACCACTTCCTTCTCCTGCTGCCCTGTGGGTGAGGAGAGTGGTGGAGAGGGGGGAGGGTGAGGCAGAATCTTGCTCCAGAAAGTCCATTTCCTTTTGGAGACCCTGTCATGATGGGCAAATAGGAGAAAAACCTGGCCCCTTCTAAAGACACCACAGAGCAGAAGGGGTCATCTGGCTTCCGGGGGGAACAGGGAAGTAGTTGAGCACTGTGGAAGACAACAAAAGCAGGGTGGGCAGAAGATGGTGTCCTGCACTCTGGGGAATGGGCTGGCTAAGGGCAGAGGAAGACTTTATGAACAGCATCCCCTCAGTGCTGAGACATGTTAAAGAATCTCACCAATATGTAAGATTGTCAAAGAGCCCTGAAATGAACCTGACTTCAGATGAGATTAAGATTCTATGTCAACATTTAACTCAGTTCTAGAAAATGGTCATTTTTATAAACAGTGCTAAAAACAGAAAAATTAACACGGTCACACTGTAATAATAATTCACATATTTTCTCAATGGATAAGTTTTAAAATGTGGTTTTATTTTATTTTTTAAGATTACCTAGAATGGAGCTTAAATTCTTTTAACGAAGCTCCAAAATATATCCTAATAGAAACAATAGCTGCATAGCCAGAAAGCATGAAGTAACTGTTATGTATGTGTGTGCATCCCTTCATTCTGATGTTGGCAATTACAATTCTCATAGTCATTGAAATGGCTTGCTCATTGTACCGCATGTTGTTTTATTTGCTTGGGTTTCATATTTTTCTTGCAAAAAATTATAAAGAAAGAATGCTAAAACAGACCAAAAAAACCCATACAAAGACCTGTATGCTGGGTTAGATTCAAGATTAGTGTCATGCCACCAGAGGGCCTAATCTTGCTTCTACCAAAGTCAATTGCTTAAAGCCCATCAACTTCAATGGTGCAGGATAGGGACAATAGAGATTTAGTGGCCCCAAATGTCACTTCATAACATCTACATAACATAATACTATTATAATCAATTGTATTAGGAGAGATTGAGGCCTCCAGCCTCACTGGCCCTTCCATTAATCTATCCTTATTAGCATGTAGCACCTATAATGCAGCTTGGATACAAAAACTGTTAGTACTAACTAATTGCAATTGACTAATTCACTACAAGTGGCTGATCGTAATCATGTGGAGAGATTTGGGAGGTTTCTGGTATTCCATGAAACAGGTGGTCTTGCATTTCTTAAAAGTCGTGCTTCTTTCATGAAACAACACAAGAAGTATGCTATTGTTCAAGAACATTTTTATCACACAGCTTCCACGCTGGGCTAACGTGTTGCACATTGAGAATTCTGAATTCAGGAGGCTCTCTTTCATTATGCCTCACACAGGTGATGTCACAGTGATCACTAACGTAATAACAGTGAAATAATATAAAACAAGTAAATGATTTTTTTTTACTTTGCCTCGAAATAACTCTTTCAGTAATGACTCTTTAAAATTCAGTGTTAGAGCTAGAAAAAAAACAAAAAAACAGAACAAAACAAAAACCCCTCAGTTACTATCTATTTGCCAAATATTGTCGGGCGTGAGTATAAATCAACTCTAGCTATGTCTTTTTTTTAAAAATACTTTGGCAAGACAAAAAATGGGAAATTGACCTGGTAAACACCTCAAGTTTGAAACTGGAAGAATTAATGAAAAAGAATGATTCACTCAACTCAAGTTATTAATTCCATTCTTTCTGAACATAAAAATTCACACCAAGAAAGGAAAGAAAAAATAGGAGATCAAATTTATATTTCCATTTAAGTTTGACCTTTCATTCCATTCCAACAACTTTCTCTTAATCCACCCACCAAAGGTCCCTTTCCTCTAAGGAGCTGTGTACCCCCCAGCTCCCATTGTCAATGAGAGTTGAGAATACTCAGCATTTTGCTGGATCAGAAACCAAAAAGCTTTACTGTTCAGTCACAGGAAAGGTCTAAGGGACACGTTCAAAAGTGCCCTTAATTAATGAGCGCATGTGCAGTGAAGAAACTTCTAAAGAGGATTATAGTGCCCCACCTAAAACTTTGACCTATAGCTGCGTCTAAGTGCTTAGTGCTACAATAACTCTTGAGCAAAGACTGGAACACTTGGAGGGGGGAAAAGCCCTACCTATCTAAACAGAGCAGACGGCTATTGCTATTAAAAGAAAATTACACTGCTTTTAATGGAAGATTGGGGGGGGGGCACATTTTAGCAGAAAGTGGGCTGCATTAAGAAACAACTGCAAACAAAAATTTCTGTAGCGAACTGAATCATACTTGAATGGTAAATCTAGCATGCTGCATGTCTACCCCAATCCTCCCTTATTTAGTTTCTACTTGTAAGATATTTTGCTGGCTATCCTAATCACTTTGTGTCATGCTGTGCACTGCAGAGAGTGAACAAGACAGACTCTCTTCTCTAAAGGCCAGAATTTGAATCTGGGTCAGATTGTGAAATGGGTTTAGTGGGTCCTGCTCAGTGCCTAGTGAACCTTTGTAGCTTGATGGCTATTTATCTACTGTATTACTATTGATACAGTTTCTCAGGCTCTAAATCAAGAATGGCACTGATAGCACAATGAATATTGAGGTTTAGGAGAGATGTCCTAAATTTGTTTGTCAAAAGTGTTAGAGGATCCAAGGACCTAAAACATTCACTATCTAGACTTGGATTTTAGAGATCTGTTGTATTTTAAATCTGCTGTAAATTTAGGATATTTACTCTGCCATGCTTCTTTAATAGTTACTTTTAAAACACCCCTCCATGCCTAACTTATTTAAAAAATAAATTACTGCACTTAGCAAGGGGGAAAACACTTCTGGTTTTATCCCTCAACTGCTATAGTTCTCAAAGTCTTCCATATTTTCAGCGATTATCCCTTTCTTGCAAAGAGCCCACTTAATAATGTTCACTCTAACAACCTCATTTATTTTCCAGAAAATTAACTCAGTTTCAACCCTGATTAATGATTTCATCTAAATGAATCAAATTAAAAATTGAAAATTATATTTCAAAAGCCAAAGGAGAAAAAATTGACCATTTCCAGTTAACAAATGATCCTTTCAAATATTAAAAGATGACCATGAAGAGTGCGTGATAGTAATGAAATCTAGCTGGGGACTGCTGCTTATCTGGAGTTCATGAAGGAGGAAAAAGGAGGGGGGGGAAACCTATGCATTGTTAACTCTGAAGTCTCTTGGGATACAAACTGACTTCCACTTAGTCTTTGCCTGTAATCACGGCACCAAAATAATATGAGAATTTCAGTGTTAATTAAACTGGTAAGGTTGGAGATGCACCACTACTGAAGAGGGATTAGGAAAGCATACAGTACCAATAATTGTGTCTGTTAACAAAACCTAAACCGTGAAAGAACAATTTAACCAGCCAAAAACTACCACCAGTTAGTTGAAGGGTTTCTACTGGGAAAAGCAACTTCTTGATTATTTGTTATTTTAAAAAGCAATAATGTCTGCTATGGTAACCTAAGAATGTTAGACATCATAAGCAATGTTTTATATTAACTTGTATAAGGTGACAAAATCTGCCCCATTGACCCTGATTTATTTCAAAATGTTATGAATTTCCCCTTAATTTTTTCCTCCTCTCCAACAGTATCCAAGCTGTCAATTTTATTTTCACATGACTATCCTTTCAGAAAACTTTGGCTACTTTGTACAGAAAGATTGATTATGGCACTAACCTACCAATGGAAAGTTGTTGCCATGTCTTAGGCTGAGAAACGGGCAGTAGTACATTTGACTTCTAGCATTTACTGGATTTGTTGGACTCATTTGGCACCATAGCTAGACTACTCTTTCTAATTCAAGGATTTTCAGGTTTTTGTTTTGGCATTATAAGTTATTACATGTTAAGGGGACAATCCTAGCACTCACCAGTCTCTGTGGTGTTGCAACCCAAGGCCCAAAGAGTGGACTGGTACCATTACACTGAGCTATGTACAGAAGGCCACAGAGAGGCTGCACAAGGGGATTCTACTGAATATCCTCTGTTTGCAGCACGGCATTGCTTCATGGTGGATTTCTCTAGAGCAGCACGGATGAGAGCGGGGTGAGGCTAGATGGTCTGCTTCTATGTAGACCTCCATGTGTGGGTGGATGGGTGGGTGGGAGAGCGCATGGGGGAGTATTTCTGGGACAGAAGCCACATCCTTAGAAAGGGGATTTCTCCATCCCATGCTCCTGCCCCTTGGATAATTCCAGTGCAAAGCCCACTTACTCAGGCTTGGCCAGAGATTAGGAATTGGGTTTTGGCGAATTTAAGAACTGGCTGATGAAAGAAACTATGGGCCAATTCAGACAGATGCTCTGCAAGCTTCACAAACAGTTCTGCCAGTAAACCTCTGTCCTGACATGCAACATGCTGGTTAATCTAGTCCTGGGTCTCTCTGGAGCAGAGAATGCCAATGGTATTGGAATGTGCCACTCTGGATGCTGGCTTTGTGATATGGACAGACTTACAAGAGGGGCTGGGTTAGAACCACCAAATTAATTTCACTTCTCATAACCACATCTGGATCCAGGTTACCACTTGCAAAAACACCCTAAGTTAACTCACAGTACAACTAGCCCCTCCAACTTAAACAGCAGCCTTAAAGGACTAATACTAATTATGCTGAACATGCAGTCAAACAAGGACAATAACTTCAAAGCTAATATATAGGTACACTGAAGAATCTTCACTGCAGTTTTCCCCCATCTGGCCTCAGAATTAACCTGGCAGCTCCCTTTTGTATAAACTGAGAGAATTGTGATGGGCAATATATTTTAGCACCTCTGATCCTCATCGACAAGTTGGAGATTAAGGTGTTCCTTTTCTATAAAGATGTTGGAATCAACTTTGATTTACAGGAAGTAGGTGGGGACTCTGAGTTGCTTCCTCAGTTCACTGATGTGCAATTTTCTCCACCTTTTAACAATGCTGGTTTCATTAATTTTTAGGCAACCCCCCACTCCTCCAAGAACATCATCTCTTCTTCCCATAGTGCTTCTCTGCTTGTCATTTGAATTTGCATTTTGTGGACAAATTCCTTTGTGTAACTTTCAAATTAAGGGCCATATACTGCCTTTGACATGTGGTATAACTCCCATTGACATCAATGGGAACTGAGCGTGCAGATTAAGAGCAATATAAAAAATATATAGTAACAGGATTTTTCCTACTGGATCAGCCGACTGATCTACCCTGATCCCAGCAAAACTCCCAAGCACACAGTCCAGTTAGTTACTTGAGTTGTTTGCTGGAAACAAATTTTATCTGTGTGTATACAGGTGAATCGATTTTTTGTCCTTTAAAATGAATGGGCTTATTAACTGGACTAGCAATGGTCTCAAAGGTGGGAACAGGCAGTCTCTGAATTCTGCCATATTTTGAACCCTTTCCCACCCTCTGTATTGTTTCTGTAGTAACCTAGCTTCTGCTTTTTCCCTCCCATTCAGTCTTAGGCCTTGTTTTTCTCATCTACAATCAACATCCCCATCCCTCACAATCTTCTGATCTGAGATCCCCTTAAGCTTTCTTCTTCCTATCTCTATCTTTGGAACTTGGAGCCTCACTCTTTTATTAAGCACCTTTAACACACTGAGCAGATGCACTAGCCTGCCATGTTAGTCATATCTTTGATGCCCATCACTTCAGAAACAATAAGCTTCAGTACGGTGATCCTGCAAACTAGAATGAACACTAGCATTCCGAAGGCTCAATGGTACAGACCAAAACTATGTGGAAATAACGATGCCCCTCATTTCAAAATGTTATGGTGACGGGTAGTATCTTTAATTTATCATCCATGCCCATTCTAGGTACTGTACTATAAAGGGCCTAGAAATAGATTTCTTCCCCTCTATATTGCTCTTTTCTGTTCCAGCTTTCCTCACGTTTCTACATTACAGCCATCCTCCACTTACTATGGATGACTGGACACAGTTCCCAGAGAAGCCAATCCTTGTCATTCCAAAACCATACAGGCCCCAACTTAGCAAGACATTTAAGAGCATGCTTAAATGCTTTGCTAAATAGGGGTGGGCTTAAGCATGTGCTTAAAGTTGAATGCTTACATACTTTGCTGAATCAGGGGACACAGCTGGAAAGTAACTCTTATGTCTTTCACATAAGATATCAAGATGTTGTAAGCTAGGCTTACAGCTAAAAAGACACTAACCTATGTCCTGTTAATGATCTATCAAACAAATAAATAAAACAACACACAAAGCCATAAAGGAATGAAAATAACCATCAAATATATTTTTAAAACATGACCAATACATATTTCCAGTAGACAGAGTACCAAAGCATTCAATACCATCTTTGAGGCAATTCCTAAAAGACTGGGTCATAATGCATACAAATAATAAGGCCAAATTAAGGCTGTAAGGGCAACTTTAAATCTAGCATTTCCTAACTTTTGAGTATTTCACTTTTCAATCTTAATAATGGTCTTTTAATCGATTTTTTGTATGTAATTTCCTAGTTTTTTAAAAAGCAAACGGAAAAAAACACAAATTCCATCATGTATCATCATACAACCACATAGGTGCTCAGCCAGTTCCAATTACCCCCCTCCTGGCTCCTTATGATCTATTTCTCATCCCTTCATGGCCTCCAACCGTGATCACCCTCTATGTTTCCCCTTCCCACTGGCTCTCAGGCCCCACTTCCCTCCTAAGTTCCTCATCCAGTCTCAGTGTGCCCTCTTGCCTCCTTGTCCCAGTCTCTTTGTCCAGCCGGTCCCAGTTCTCTCCTTGCACCGTAGTTGCTCGTCAGCTCTGTATCCCTTCACCTGCCCTACTGGTTCTCAATCCCAGTCTCCTTGCCCAGCCAGTCCCAGTCTCCCCACCCTGGCTCCTCATTGGGTCTCAGTCTTCACCCCATCTACTGGTTCCTGGGCACCTCCATTTCCCTACCTGGCTCCAATCTCAATCTCCTTGCCCAGCCAGCCTCAGTCTCTCTCAAGACCCCAAACCCACTCCCCCTACCCACCATCCTATAGTCCTGGTCTTCTTCCCTAGCTCCTTGCCTCAATCCACTCTGCTGATCTGCCCTCTACCGGTCCAGCTCTTCTTTTCTTTGTATTTGAATCAGTCAGCTTTGTCCTCCACATCGCCTGGACCTAGCAGGATGGTCAGTGAGAAGACAGGAGAGACAGGCTCCCTGCTTTCAGTCAGGTAGCTGGACCTGGCATGCAGAGCTGCAATTGCAGGGAAAGTCCTGCTTAGACCCAGGATGGAGCATGTCCAATGTGGTCAGAATCTTTGGGGAATTTAACTGCTGAAATCCAAGAAGTCTCTACTGAGCATGAGCAAATTGTGATTTTTCAAAGGCTTATAACTTGGCCTGACTGAAGCCCCACCCCCTACCAAAATTGAAGTCCCTGCTCCAAAGCCCAGAGATGATAGAGCTTTTCAAAGAAGTGGTCTCCAGAATTTTTTAACATGAATAAAACAATATATTTTTCTTTGGCCTCCTTCTCAGACATGGCTGAAACATTTTGGCTGACATTTTCCAAAAGAACCTGGCCTCAGACAGACACCCAGTATAGAAAATTTGTGCCCAAACAGTTAACGTTTCACAAAGTTATAAGCAACTGAAACAGGATCTTATAATGGGAAGTTTGGGGCAATCTTAATAATAGTCAGTACCAGCAGCTCCCCCTATAATATACAGTATTTATATGTATATTTGCATATCATGTACTATATATTTAGGCAAAATACCATATTCCTGGCCTACGTAGGTATCTATAGATAACAGTATATAAACGTGTCTTTAATGTACTTGTTTTTCCATGCCATTGGTCTACTGAAAAGATGACACACTGGTTACACTGGTTATTTTACCTATTAAAAAAATTGGAAAACCCAGACTTACATTTCAGCTACGGATCGAGAGTTCAAAGGGCTCTGATGAAGGGTCTTATCAGAACAACATTAACATAGAACAAACAAAATGGTAAAACACAAGCCTATGGCTCATGCTTATGAAGGGAAATCAGTAATGCGTTTTTAAAACAGTAAAAAAAAAAGGGCCCGAGTTGTTATCTATGTAATAGCATGAAAGTTGATTTCAGTTTATTTGTTTTCCTTACTGTTTCCAGATAGAGGTCTTACGTTAGAAATAAGAAGAGATATAAAGCACCTGAAAGCAAATTCACATCAGTAGTATAAAGCAAATCAGAAGGCAATAATAAATGTCAGAGCTATAGCTGCAAAGGCGGGTCACTGTTTTTTCTCATACTTAAAGTGAAATACCTAGCTGTTATCTTTGTGCCTGCAGAGCCTCCCTATTGTAGATTCAATAATACAAGAGGCTTCTTATCACCAGCCTGGGTGACTGATTGGAGCTGTGATATGTTTAGACAATGCACTGTATTTAACTGAATTTACAGATGCCCCAACTCAGACCGTAGTAGTAAACGCTAGAGACTAATAGGAAATTAAACATGTACAATGGACTAACTCCATTTGCTCTCACACACTGTAATGTGTTTAGTTAACTTACTCATAGTCACACTTTATCTTTTTCTCCATGGATTCTCTGGGATATGTTTCAAATTGGTCAAAGATTAAATCTTCCTTTCAATTTTTTTCCACTATTTTATTGCTGCTTTCCCTTATTATTGGCCGGTCTTTCTCTTGCGCAGATAAGCTAAACAAGATGACCCAGGGTATGCTCTCCCAACCCAATTATCAGACAGTCAGAAAGTAAAGCAAGAGTGCAGAAGACTCCATAATATTAATATAACATGAGAGGAACAAAATCAGTCACTTATTTGAAAGCAATGGTATATTTAGCTCATTTGAAATTTAAATGTGAATTTTAATGTACCTGGTAAGTAACAAAAAATGAGAAACAGCGACAGTGTGAGTAGGTCACTACAGGAATTATTTTAACTGTTCCTTGTTTAATATTTGTGCTAATGGAAAGAGGTTCAAGTAAGTGTACAATGAATAAAGAGTCCCAGTGTTCAGAGGAGCGCAGGTATTACACAGTTTCAAAATCTTCCTCTCGGTTACAGAGAGGAGTAATTAGATACATTGAATGATTGATTTGTACATTCATTGGGGATTGGTGGACAGATATTTTTCAAACAGAAATCCCTCACTAATATAATAGCAAGAGTAAAGTAGAGTAAAATATAAAGAGTTCATATTGTCAGTAATACAGATAAAGTGGAAAATATAGAAGAAAACACTCTTCTCTATCTCCCAGCTACAAACACACACAATTTCCCTATCTTCAACTATTCACCTAAGATTCTTGTTCTAAAAACAAAAAAGTTCAATTAAAATGGGAAAGAAGTAATACAGATCCAAGAGAGGGAACGTAAATGGTTTTCAAGCACTGGAGAATATTGGAGGATACAGCAGTAGCATTTGCAGTATCCGCTTAGCCACTAGTACATTTTGAGCCACAACCTGCAGTCCTTACAAAATCCCCACCGACTACGATGACATTGTGACTGAGTAAAGACTGTCAGATATGGCCCTATATGTGCATTATTTAATAATAATAATTTCCCATCTAAAATGGAATTGCCCCATTCTATGCAAAAATCTACAAGAGGGGCTCCAAAAGGCTCTGCTAAAGGCGAAATTGCTCCATTGGGAACAAGGAAGGATTCCCCTTTGCTGTGTAGGACAAGTTTCATCTCCAAATCCTACAGACCCCCAAGCCCTGTGCTCAGGCAAATGTTAATGCAGTTTTAGCTTTTTTTTTTTTTTTTTTATTAAAAAGATAGTGTCTAATAGGTGGAGTGATGATTTAGTCTGCCCCTCTGGATGGATACCCAGATCTGTAGATAGTCCTCTTACATAATGAAGATAGGGGAGATGTTATGCTACACAGAAAATGGTAGGTGATGCTAATGGGCTGGGAGGGGGGGCACTGATTCCCTCTCCCAAAGTAATTTCATAGAATAGAATATCAGGGTCGGAAGGGACTTCAGGAGGTGATCTAGTCCAACCCCCTGCTCAAAGCAGGACTAATCCCCAGACAGATTTTTATCGCAGTTCCCTAAATGGCCCCCTCAAGAATTGAACTCACAACCTTGGGTTTAGTAGGCCAATGGTCAAACCACTGAACTATCCCTCCACCCCAATAGCAAGACTAACAGCCTGGCAGCATTAGACAAAGAGAGATTTGGATGGAATTAAGATTCAGTAGGTGAAATCTTGTAGTATTATAAAAGGAGAAATAATTATAAGTAGGGCCCTACCAAATTCACAGTCCATTTTGGTCAATTTCACGGTCATAGGATTTTAAAAATTGTAAATTTCATGATTTCAGATATTTAAATCTGAAATTTCACAGTGCTGTAATTGTAGGGGTCCTGACCCAAAAAGGAGGTCTCAAGTTTATTGTAAGGAGGGTTGTGGTACTGCTACCCTTACTTCCGCATTGCTGCTGATGGTGGTGCAGCCTTCAGAGCTGGGTGGCCAGAGAGGTGGCTGCTGGCTGGGAGCCCAGCTCTGAAGGCAGTGCCGCCGCCAGCAGCAGCAGTGCAGAAGTAAGGATGGCATAGTATGGTGTTGCTACCCTTACTTCTGCACTGCTGCTGGCGGGGCATTGCCTTCAGAGCTGGGTTCCCAGCCAACAGCCACCATTCTCCAGCTGTGCAGCTCTGAAGACAGTGCAGAAGTAAGGGTGGCAATACTGTGACCCCCCTAAAATAACCTTGCAACCCCTCTGCAACTTCCTTTTGGGTCAGGACCCCCAGTTTGAGAAATACTGGTCTCCCCCGTGAAATTTGCTTTGTATAGGGTAAAAGCACACAAAAGACCAGATTTTACAGGGGAAACCAGATTTCACGGTCTGTGACATGTTTTTTATGGCCATGAATTTGGTCGGGCCCTAATTATAAGCTCAAGCCTTATTATTTTAACATTGTACTGAATTAAGGAACATAATGGGAGGGAATTTTCACCACCTCCCCAATCACAGTCATATTTCCACAAATGACTAAGTTCCTTATACGTGGTTTTTCCCTATCTCAAAAGAATCAGTCTCTGATGGAAACAGGATATTAACTGATCGATTAATGATCTGATCCAATAAGGCACATTCCATGTTTCTATTATATTGTAGCATGTTCCCATAAAAATATATTTCTAGGCCCTATTTTTATCGGGTGTAGTTGTAAACCGATACACTGTGGGGAGCGGGTAAAGCACACGACCAATGTGGTTGCAAGCTGACTCGAGCTGACTCAAACTCTGTTTGTTACAAGCTTTCTTTTATAGTCTTTCTTAACATTACATAACACAATTAGGCTATAATTACACATCTACCGATTGGACAAGAAGGAGAATCATGTGTTCATCACATGTATAGCCCCACACCGATTGGTTCAATTGTTCCTTACATAAGGCCTCATCTTATATAACCACCAGGGGGCCTTACATAAGGCC
>NW_020664613.1:4529930-4538014 GCF_002925995.2 Terrapene triunguis | reverse complement strand
CATAAGGCCTCATCTTATATAACCACCAGGGGGCCTTACATAAGGCCATGATTTATTGCCAGGCAAGTGTCCCATCGTGACCCTTACCCTCTCATGGAACTTTACATCCCCACAATACACCACAGATGAGATACCATATTAGCATTAGGGTTCATTCATTGTTTGCCTGTCTTATTATCCCCACTCCCACATATTTCCATGCTTCAGCATATGCCTGCCTTTCACATGGACGTTAAATAGAAAATTAGTATTAAAAGTTGTCCTATGCTAAAAAGTTTCCTTTTGTAGAGACCTGGGTTTTTAAAACTGGGTTTCCATTGACTTTTTCAATTAAACCAGCAGCTCAAATTCTTGGATAACATTGTACAAAAATTAGGACACAATAAAATAGCCATTGCTGAGTGAAGCGGGCTTCGTATTAATCTTTTTTTCAACCAGTGGACAGTACTATAAATGTTACATCTCCTAATCAGGTCTGATTGGTATTTGCAGTATGAGACACAGACAAATCTTTGACCAATCTTTAATTAGTATCACTGATGAAATATTTATTCTTTTAATTTGAATCTGGAAACCCAATGAAGCTGTGTTGCATCTTTTATCAACTTAAATAATATCCTTGCTTTATTGCTTT
This sequence comes from Terrapene triunguis, assembly GCF_002925995.2. Classification (NCBI taxonomy): domain Eukaryota; kingdom Metazoa; phylum Chordata; order Testudines; family Emydidae; genus Terrapene; species Terrapene triunguis. The sequence goes on along the minus strand of NW_020664613.1, from coordinate 4,537,380 downwards.
TGTCTTCACTGCAGACATTCTGAAAATACTTCCTGTGAAGAATTATTTGCACATTTCTAGCTACTCTATATAGTCTATATATTTCTGATAAATATATAATATTGCCAGTCTGGTCATGGAGACCTTTCTGAAGAAGTAACATACAGTGTTCTATGACTGGCGACATAAAAAAAAGAATTGTACAAATAATTCAAAATGGTATTAGTGAGTTTGGTATAATATACCAGAGGGCATGGTGTAATTTTACAGAAATAACAACATAGCTCTCCATGAAAGCTGGCCACTTGATGCTATAACTATGCCCATGTACTGTGCAGTGCATAGCTACAACCATCTCTTCTCCATGTAAATGTACCACAAACTATATACACACACACTGAGAAATAAGGTATAAACCAAGCTATACTATATATAAACAAATACACCAAAAGAACACAAAATACATGCAGAGGTACTACATGTTAACTCTTCATTATTACAAGGTAATATGGAACTATTCTCAAATAATTGGTTGCTGTTGTTTGCAATGGGAACAATAATTTCTGGTGACTGCAGTCCAAAGTAACCTTGGCATATGAGAATGGATAGCATGAATGAATGCAAGGTAATGCACTCTGGCAAAAATAAGCTAAATGCCACAAATACAGTGCATACCAATGGGCATTTGACTCGTGGGATCCTCTATGGATGCTTTGGAATGGTTTCCTCCCTTGCCAGGAGCTTGGTCAGCCCTGTTACTGCAGTTCACACAAATACATCATTATTGTACATACTATTTGTGCCTTCCCCCTCACTCTCATTATACTATTTAAGGTGAAAGTAGTTAAGCATGTGAGTTATCTACGCTAGTTGTATGATCTGTACGATAGCACTTCTTCTTTGTATGCTCGGAAGCTTGTCTCTCTCACCAACAGAAGTTGGTCCAATAAAAGATATTACCTCACCCATCCTGTCTCTCTCTTACACTAGCTTGTAGCAGAAGAAGTCTGTTATCCTAAAGTGAAGATGGATTAATGCATCCAGGGGGTTGTTGGGGTGGGATTGGAGATCCCAGCCTGGCCCCATCTCTCTCTCTTCCCCCCCTCTTCCCAGGAGTTGGGGGACCTCATATCTTAAAACAACATTGGAATAGACAACACAAGAGAAAGTTAAGGCACTAGAGCCAATGGGACCACTCATTGGGTAAAGTGCTATTCAGCATGAGTAGAGATCAGAATCTGCCTCATATATAGGACATTAATGAGATGCTGAAGAAACTAGTTCTGGGAAATGCAATGGGGTACATTAGATAGGTCAGGTGGTCTTTTCTGGCCCTTCTGTCCATGATAGTAATTACAGACAGGTAAAGCTTTAGCAGTTAGGGTGCAAAACAGTTTATCTTTCAAGCACAATAGACTCCAAAAACATTGGCAGTTCTGATCTGTGCATTCTGTAGGGCTTTTTGTGGGCATTTCAAAGAATCTTAGAAGTTTTCAATTTTCTTTAATGGGAGTTTGTATGATCCTGTGAGTTTTCATTCCATTTTGGGACAGTTTCTGAGCTCTGTCGAGATTCTGATATCCCAGATGAGATGGTATAATATTGGAAAAGGCAATGCCCAACCTGAGATACAAATACAATGCCTGTATTTTGGAAACTATTCTTAAAGCTGTCATGAAAAATGGAAGTATAAGCAGTAGACAAATGGGTTTTGGCCCATGAGTCCGCTCACTGGACGTGTGAGATTTGGGATTTGAAGGAGTTTGTCATTGGAAGACCAAGAGGGAGTTGATTGGGGTGAGGGAGCAATGTGGGTATTGGGACATGGAGGAAGTCAGAGGAGCTTAGGGTAGAAGGTGCATGTCATGAGGAGATAGGAGAACATGTCATGTGATGAAGGTTGTAGTTATTCCTTCCACATCCTGCCCTTCTAGATTCTCCTTCTTTACCACACTTCCCTGCTCAAGGCCAACTGAACCTTGTGAGGCCTAAGCCAGCATATGATTCAGATAGGTAGCTTCGAAGGGAACTAAAGAAGAAAGGTTAGAGATGAGTGCATGGGGAGCTGGAGAGGGAAGAGCAGTCAGCAGTACAAACAGAACTGGAGAAGGCACAGGGAATGCCATCTTGACTGACTATATTTGAATCCAAGACACAAACCCAATTTCCATACAACTGGCTGGGATGTTGGCCTGGACGATCCCAGTAAACTGTAATATCTACTCACTCTAATTACAAAGTTTTCTTTCAGACCTGAGCAAATAACTCTCTCTTTGTAACATATTCTGATTCAGTACAAGTTCTGCATTTGCATCTTATCCTGTTTATTCATTTACTAACACACAACTTTCAATAACAAAAATTATAATTTTTAAAAATCAGTTCTACACAGCTAGTCATGAAGATAAAGTTTAGGAATTTATTTTTTAAAAAACTATGCAAAAGATTAACTATTATTATTGTTGTTGTTGTTGCTCACTAACTGCTCTGTGTAAAAATAAGGTGATAGAAAGAATTTGATATAAATTTGTCAATTAGGCCAAATTTTACACTCAGCCTCACCAGTGTACCTGGAGTCATTCTATTGCCTTCTGTGACGGGACTCTGGATTTCTGCTGAGAGCGTAATTTGGCTTGCCAGACATATTTAATACACAAATCATATTCTACACGTTATGGCCCTGCATGAAACTCCCAATAACATCAGTGAGGGTTACCATATCCACAATGGATGAAGAACAGAGCTCTTTAGAATAATCGTAGAAAAAAAAATCTGCTTCCCTAGCCACTCAGATGTCAGACAATGCAACTAAATATGGTGCCAGATATGTGCCAATGAACAAATCTATCCAGTCTTACAGCAAAACTCTTTTGTATTCCCACTGTGTTAACATGGCAGCTAAGGACTACAAGGTGCAAAAAAGATTTTAGTTATTCAGATTTGGGTTTGTTTTTTCCAACATGAATAATTAATAAGTTATTAATCAATATCTTTCTTTACTTATGGACAGTTTTTTTCTAACCTACACTGTTTCACATCAATTTACAGAAAAAGCAACTTCTAGATTTACTACTACAATAAAATATCACTTACAAGGCTTTTCAAGCCCATGTTGTCTATGTTGCACTAAATGTGAAAACTGTCTCCCTGATTCTGTACCCTGCTTTACAAAAACACACAGTTTGCAGATCAAAGGGAGACGATTTATGCTTTCATCCCAGCTGACGGACGATTAAATTAAAACAGATCAGCAGTACAGTGCCTGGGCAGGTGGCTTTAGCCACCACTGTCGGCCTCAGAGCGATTAAATTGCGGTGGAGATGGAGGGCCTTCCGCTCTCATTCCCGCACTTACAGCTCAAACGGTGACAAATGAGATGTTACTGCTCTTGTAAAGCAAGGCTACAATCTGTCAAAATCCAACATAATTTGTGACCCTGCGTGACATCTTCTTTCTCTTTTTTTTTTGACATTTGAATACAGTGATTGTACCAGAGTCAAGTCCATTTAAGTGAATATAGTCAATTCTATCTAAAGGAATACAGCCTGTTAGCTCCAGCATGGTAGCTGAATATACATCTGGTTAGTACTCCAGCGACCCTTTGTGTTAAGTGCATACCATTAACAATGAATTCTGATTTTTTCCAAGTTATATAATTTGATATCTTGACAGCTCAGACACTTAAAGCACCACTATTTGTTTTAAATGGCTTTATTTTATTGTTTAAATGTCAGTATCAAAATAAAGTAATGCATACAGTCTTGTCAGTTCCAGTGCAGTGGGAAGTGGTCTTGTTGAGAAAAAGAGCATTGAAAGAGTTTGTTCTAAAAATGGACTAAAAAGTCAATTATAACATCTCTTAGCTGAACCCTTAAATGACTCAAAAAAAGTTATTAATACTGTCGGTTTTGTTTAATGGGTGAGCTTACTAAGGTACTGAAGCAGAAACAATAAAGGGAATGAAGTATCTTAGTTTAAAGAAATTGACACACTAAGAAGCAAAATCCTCACAACAAACCAAAGGGAAAATGTATTATTTTTAAACATTTGTATGCGGTGCCGTAAATGGGCATGATACTGCTCAGAGAAGATTAAAGATGTGAACTCTGTCCCAAATTGCTTAAAAGGTAAATTAACACAGTATTTCTGTTCTTCAATGAAAATTTGGTTTGGAGAATATTTACAAGAATGAAATAGAAACCCAAAAATATTTATTGGTTTTGAAAAGGGGGGATGGAGAAAGAAAGGAATAACATCCAGAACAATGTGATGGTAATAGGTTTCAGAGCATATCTGACTCCAGTAACTCTGGGGTTAACAAGTTCTCCTCTACTACAGCCAAGAATTTATAGCATTTATCATTCTCCTAACCTTTTAGGGTGGGCAGTTTAGCTATCTACCTCAAAGCAGTCAAAGATCTCATCCAGAAGGCTCTTTAGGCTTTCTGTTGACCATTGATCTTCGGACTGGATAACTATAGCAGTTAGGGAATTAAGTTAAAAACAGCTTTACTTACAACGGATAAAGATGTGTATAAAATCTTTCAAGTGAGAATCTGGGGTGGGGTGGGGAGAACAGATATGGAACACTGAAAAAATATATACACAGTTTAGAATTCTTGGATTTAATTTGCAGGACATTCAACCTTTACTCTAGAAGTCTTTAGACAACTTGGAAAAGTTCTCTCTGCTTATTCTTTGCTGTCTATGTTTAGTCTATAGTCTTCTGTTACAGGTTTGGCATAATGTACACTGCAACCTTGATAGATCTGCAGTTATCTAGTTTACTCAATAAGTCCGCCAAGCAGCAATGCATTTTACAGGTGCAGCGCATGCAGCTTCTTGATAGATAATCCACCACGTGCAGAAAAACCCAGCTAGAGGCTGCCCCCATATTTGGCAAATTATATACACTAATCCACCCTTATCGTGATGACCCTTATAGCCTGTCCAGGCTTCAAGGCCTGTCAGCACCCTATTGTTACCCATTTATAAAAAGGAAAACTCAGCCCATAAGCCACACACTGCCCTTCTAACCTTGCCTATTAAAGGCAGGGTCTCTGCAGCTGTCTGACATGTCAGAAGGGGTCATGTATACAGTTTATGTAGCCAGCAAAATGGCACTTCACCCTAACAGAAGTGCTGCAAGGCCCTAGGGTCATCAGGCTTATTATGTCAGGAGTGCATCAGAGGTGTCTGCAGTTGCTGATGGCTGCAGCTGTGCTTTGCTATAGTAGAAACCCATTTTATGTCTCTATACGGTGTATCATGCCAACAGATATAGAAACCTATACAATATGCTTGACATTTGTAACTCTAAAACCATAACAGAACAATGCAATAGCAGCCTTGTTGCCTACTACATTGTCTTTCTTGCTGTTAACTGATTAATGATGGGAAAATATCACCACTGTTGATGTGGTGTTATCGTTTACACTGGGCTACACAGATGAATGAGTTAAATGTTAATGTATGTAAACGTTAAGGCAATTTTGCTACCATAAAGCCTCCTGAGCACATCTTAAAGGGTATCAGTGATACCAGTTCATTCTCCTGTTCCTTTGGACTAGCATCTTTTTCTTTTACATTGCAAGATCACTGGGGCAGGGACTGTTGTTATTCTGTCTTGCACAGCACTAAGCACCGTCAGCACTACGTGAATACATCATAAATAATAATAATGAGTGCTTTGCTTCTGTGTGCACATAAAAGTGTATTAGAAATCATTTGCTAATTTGCAGCAAGACATCCTATTGTGATGACAAACAACCATCGCTCGGGATTGCCAACTGGCCCATGTTTGGAACAGATTACTAGCTTTTTATGAGTTCTGTCTGGCTCCTATTTTTGTAAAGCCTCTTCTGGTTTCATAGGCAGCCACAAAGCACAGAGCTGATCTCCCTCCCTTCTCTTACTCCCTCACCCCCCCGCCCCTGTTTCTGATGTAGATTCTATACTAGTCACAAGGGATGTAGGGCAGGCTTTCACCTTTGGCTGAAAGCACAGTAGGAGGGGAGAGTAAGGTGTCAGAAACATTATTAACTTAAAAATCTTTCCTCTTCTTCCAAGATGGGAATAAATTGCCCCTCTAAGATTCTCTGGGATAGAGATCAACTGCTCTCCACCCTTCAGAAACCTCCTGCCACCCCTGGGTTTGCTTCTCCCCACCCACATAAAACTGTTGTTTTGCTCCTAATGAATAACTTTTTTTTCATAACATAAAATGTGCCCAGTCTGTTTCTTCTCCCTGTTTGTTATGTCATTACAAATGGCAGATTCTGCACCCTAACAGTGTCCCATTGTCTCATTAATGAGGCCAGCTAAAAGTCATATATTTCCATTTAGCTTCCCAGGCAACAAAATGGAAGTAACATGTGTGTGGGTAATGTTAACACAACTTAAGGCCTCTTAGGAATACAGTGAGAACATAGTGGCTTTGGTTTATAAATAGCTATCACTATTTATAATGCATAAACAAAATGTTTCATGATTTAAAACACTAAGCCCAGGCAGTTATAATGTTAAAAAAAATCCCTATCTGAATGCCTAATGTCTACAGAAATAGAAATACTTGCTCACGCAAGCTTCATGAAGGCACTGGCTGGCATCATACAAGCCCAGTCAATTAAATGAGGCACTCACTAATTGCTGTTCCATATCTTTAGGAACCAAAGGGGAAAAACAGTACCCTGTGAGGCAACACAGTGTCAAGTAGCAGAGCTGAACGAAATCCAGGTTAGACTTAATGTTCAGAGATGATCGCATACTGTATTACTCATGTCCAGCAACAACATTTTGATTACAGGAATGCTAAGCTCCTGGTCTTAACCGCAGCCAGCACTTGTTGCTACTGAAAGATTAATGTTATCTCTGTATTTAAGTAGCCCTTATAATATGGCCAAAATTAGACTGTAAAGAGCCCAATGGTCTTGGAGTTAAATTGTTTTTAGCAACAGTTTATGAGTGCTTTGCTTGTGCAAGCCATTTGGGTCTCAACTGAATGGTTAACATACAGCAAAGTGTTTGTGCTATGAAAAATATGTCTAAGACCTTGTAAGAATGCCGATCATATACAATAGCATACCCAGTCTCTCACATACCACAGTGGAAATGTTTCAGAAGAGGACTCAACAGCAGTTTCTTAACTTCTACTGGGAAAGATGATGCTCTAACATTAAAAGGGAGGAAGAGAAGGACCAGGAGGTACCCTTTCATTTAAAGAGACAATGTCAGGGTTAAAAACCAGGGGTGAAGTTTTGCCATTGACTTCAATGAGGCCAGGATTTCACCCATATATCTTAAAAAATAAGCATATAAATCTCCTTAGCTGTGTAACTAGCATCTTACACTTATTCGTACTGAAAAATATTATAAATCGAATTTATTTTTTGGCAATCATGCTGTTTGTTCACTATTTGCATTTCATTCTACAGTAACTCCTCACTTAACGTCCTCCCGCTTAACATTGCTTC
>NW_020664613.1:4501921-4529530 GCF_002925995.2 Terrapene triunguis | reverse complement strand
GCTTTGAAGAGGAAAGCGCCGCTTCTCTCCGGCCGCTGGCTGCGCAGCTGCCTCTGCTCCTCCTGAGTCCTCCGGCCCGTGCTCGCAGGGCCGCATTTCGAAAGGGGCTTTAGAGCTGCAGGCCAGGGCCCCGGGGCACCCTTAGCCCAAGGCCCTGCAGTCCCTAAAGCCCCTGCATTCCGGGTGGGCCTGTCTGCTGTGGGGGGGGAGGCAGCTCCCAGAATCGCGGCCGTGAGGGCAGTGCCACACTGTGCAGAGCCACCTGCACACCCCCTGCACCAAACAGGAGCTGCCCCAGATAAGTGCTCTGCACCTCCTGCCTGCCCCAGCCCTGAGCCTCCTCCCGCACCCCCATCCTGAGCGCCCTCCCATGACCTAACTCCCTCCCAGACCCTGCACCCCACCCTGAGCGCCCTCCTGCACCTTAACTCCCTCCCAGACCCCACACCCCCAGCCCTGAGCCCCAGAGGTGAGCCAGGGAGCAACTCCCCACCACAGTACAGTACTGTACAGTATAGAATGCGTTTTGTCTGCCCCCAAAAAATTTCCTTGGAACCTAACCCCCCGCATTTACATTAAATCTTATGGGAAAATTGGATTCGTTTAAACATTGTTTCACTTAAAGTTGCATTTTTCAGGAACATAACTACAACGTTAAGTGAGGAGTTACTGTAGCTGCATGATGAAAATACACACGCTGATTTCACTTTCTGGTTCTCTTACCGTGGCACAAGAACTAACACTTTCCCCACTGAGGTCAAAAGGAAAACACCCATTAACTTCAACAGTTTATGAGCAAACCAACAACAATGTTGGTGTTTATGATGAAAATGTTACAATGTAACATTTAAACAAAAAAGTACAATTAAAATGTATTTTGGTTCATTAAAATAAATTAAAAAGAAACCATAAATACACTTCTGCTCTCATTGGGCCTGATCTAATGCCCACTGAAGACCAGGGGAGTCTTCCCATCAGCTTCAATGAGTTTTGGATCAGGTCTGTTGTGCTTTTTAAGTGTATTTCATTTGAACCAAAATCCAAGACTTTAAACCTCCTAGAAGTTCAAACTTGTGGTTGAATTTCCAGGGAATATCAATACTGATGGTTAATGGCATGAATATTTTACTATAGTGATTTTAATACTAAAATCAAACAGTTAGAAACATGATACTGAAATTAATGCACAAATTGTACTGTACCACAAAATAATTCATGCATATGGTTATTATTGTACAAGAGACAATAGCCATTAAAGTTTGATGGCCAAGTCAGGGTATAATAATAATAATAAAAAAAAAAAAGATGACACACTGTAGTGCTCTTGCTATTAACCCGTCATATAATAAGGGCTGTATAGTAAAATGAGCTTGCATTTAATGTGGGGCTAAAATTAAGCATAGTTTGAAATGAACCCTTGCTGTTGTTTTATTGATATACGTTGAACAATAGTACAGATGCAATTGCCAGACTTGTGAACAATGGAACATAGGATCTTATTTTTTAAACCTTCAACTTTCTTTCCGGTCAGGGAGGAAAGATCCTTTAAAATACTTTTGCAGCTTTCTTAATCTTACAAAACGGCTTTCTAAACTGAGGCCCCTCAATATTGTACAACTGGTTACTTGACAATACATGACTGCCAAAGTCAAGTACATTTGGCTTTTCTTCACCAAATCTTTTATTATTTATAAAAAACTGCAAATCTGAAATGTAAGTATGACGTTTACTTGCTCCATTGATGTGTGCTTTTTAACACATCTCTTTCCATGGAATGCCCTCCCTAAAGCAGTTTGTTCAGCCACCTCTTCTCATTCAAGATCCACTTCTCCCATAACGCCTACAAAGTTAGTTTTGTGATATATAACTAAATTCCGTCCCTCCTCCCCCACCTTTTCTGGATTTCCCAGTTCATCCGGTCTTCTGTGCAGGAGCGGCAGAAGTCCCTAAAAGTGTGTGTGGGGGGGCCACCAGCGCATGAACCGTAGCCCCAGCCCCCACCCTGCCTCTTCCCCCTGAAGCCCCGGCCCCGCACCGCCCCTTCTCCCCAAGCCCATGCCCTCATGCTGCACATTCCCCCGAGTCCCTGCCCTTGCACTGCCCTTCCCCCAGGCCTAGGTGACCAGACAGCAACTGTGAAAAATCGGGACAGAGGGTGGGGGGTAATAGATGCCTATACAAGACAAAGTCCCAAATACTGGGACTGTTCCTATCAAATGGGAACATCTGGTCACCTTACCCAAGCCCTGCTCCCGCACAGCCTCTTCCCCCAAAGACATCTCCGGCCACTCCTCCCAATGCTCGCCCTTACGGCTGGTAAAAAGTGGGGGGGGGCATGGCCCCCCAGTCCACCCTATTCCAGTGCCTCTGCTTCTATGTCTCTACCTTTTTGACAGAAACCAATTCAAGGAAGGGAAAGACTTTAATATTGTGCATTCTACATTACCAAGCTCATTGTAAGCACTAAATAACTAATACATACATCAATACAGGACTGGGTACATGGTGACACTGATGACGCTCTTTTACAAAAGGCCCTCAGGGACTATACTTTGTGATGTTTGCATAGGTGAAAAAATCCTAGCCCCAGATCCTCTAAGTGCATTTCCCAAGTTTCTAATCTCTCTTTCTTTCTCACAGCTTGTGGTTTCAGATACATTATAATAATAGAAGCATTCCTGAGAATTCAATAGCAAATCTCATGAAGTATAATCCTAACTCCTCAAGAGAGGTCCTGAACAAGGCAGCACATATCTTTAGGGCCTCCATAATGCTACTATCAGTTGTGTCTGCACAAGACAGTAGGATTTTTGTCACTGTAGTCATTCCTTCCATCCTGTGCAGAAATTGGAATGAGTCCCCCTCACCTTCATCTCTTGCCAAAAAAAAAAAAAAAGAAAAAAATTTTTGTGGACAAGTAAATATGTCAGAGATGTCAGACTGAAACAGCATTAGCCTTTCCTGTATATCCAGTGCAGCCCCTAACATATAAGGTAAACATGTTATCCATGCTCATGAGTATTGTGTGACTAATTCCCATACCCCCCCTTTACATACAGGAGCAATTTTGTACACTTGTGATGCAGCTGTACCCACTGTATTTAATCATTTATAACTAAATCCTCAACTTTGTTCTACAAAATGAGGACAAGACAAATTTATTTAATGGAAAATCTTTGGCTCTTCTCCAAGCCTGGGGGTGACACTACCATCTGCAGCCCACTTGATCACACTTGGAGAAATGGGTAAAACTCCCAAGTTCAGCAACAAACACATTCAAACTAATAACATATAACTAACTAATTGGTTATTGCCTGGTAGTTCTTCAGACAAAGACTTGTCTGGTTCTCTTTACTCTTCCCTCAGTACAGCCAAAAACCTTTGCCTCCCTGCCAAACACTGAAAGGTGAATGCACTTTACTCAGAGCCCAAACTTGCTTCAGCCCATGACCTTGACAATAAGCTTCAGTTGAGATTCATCACCAGCCAGGTAGGAGTTCTTTCCCTGGATCTTTAACCCTTTGTGTGCCCTAAAATCGTGAAAAGTGGATGGGGGGGGGGGGAAGGAAAGAGGAATTGAAGGGGCTTACCTCAGACCACCCTGAGTATACACGCCCACAGCATTTCAGTAGAATGATAAACCAATTCTGCCACAGTGGTCGTTTGTGGGACCTGACTGAAGAGGGCATGGTCACATTAATGGGGGGAGGGGCAGGAAGGCGAACAACTTGGCAGGCTCACACGTTGTTTTTTTTAAAACCCCATGAAGGATAAGGGACAGTTTTAGCTGGTATGAGATATTTTAATTCTAGAGCATATGACTCCCAATTTCCTGCAAAATCATGGCTAATTTCAAAAGTAATAGGAGCCTCCTTTCTGAACAGCTTCAGGCCCCTTCTGAGGTTCTGGCCTAATACCTTTTAGAAGGATAATCAAGAAGAGGAGAAAAGAAAGGGGGAAACACTGATCTGAGTCTAAAGATACGGAAAATCACCACTTCTTTTTGGACTGCGGATTAGGCTTCTAATAGCTCCTCAGTTCACACAAGCTGATCAGAAGAACTTTTCAATGACAGAAAATGTTTATGCTTATCAATCATTTTGACGGAAACTGATTTTTCAGCAAAACTGGATATTCATTCTATGTGTAATGTGCTGCCTTTTACTGAAATATGCACCTGAACTCTCGGAGGAAATTAAAAATAAAAGTGTTCCATTGATGGACAAGACTAATACAGGTGTTGTGAAGTATAACAAAAAGCAAGGGGGACATATAGTAATGCAATAAAATGCAGGTTTCTGACAGACGATGAGACCATGCCTATTAGTGGTCATACCTGGCATTCACATAGCACCTTTCCTCCAGAAAGATCCCAAAGTATTTTACAGACTAACCTAGATATGAATCACCCATCACTGAAATATCTTCACTTCAGGGAGAAATGCAGCAGTTCTTTAACCGTGCAGAGCAGTGTTGCCCTGGAGGTTAGGACAGGGAATAAACAAGGATACAACTAAAGCTAGAATGTGAATTGAAAATTTCCTCAAGAAAAAGTGGAAATTTTAGGTATTTGCTCATAGTGGAATGTGACCAGGGCAACAGGGAAGTTGACCAGGGGATTATTAATAAGTAACAGTTTTTACTGTCTTGGTTTTATGTTTCAACTGAAAAAAAAAGATGAAAAGCTCTGGAAATTATTAAGCAAACTTTCATCTATATAATATTTTAATTATTCTTAAGATTAAACTTACAGTCAAGGGTTTTGCTTTTAGAACTGCCCTTTGAGGGCAGAAACTGGTATACATTGATATAGTATAAGCTACTTACACAATACTGAACAGCCTTTATGACAGTCATGAACTTCCACCCTACTCTTCTGAGGGAGGCATAAGGACATTTGTTATGATTTGAGGATATTGCTATAAGAAACTCCAAAACAGCATTTCAGCAGTGGTTACACAGATATCCTTAGAAGCTGCAGTGAAACTAGACAACTTTTCAATTCATTTATCAAAGTTTTTACAATTCCCATTTCAAAGGAGGAAAACAATCAATATTAACCAAATCATGTTTACCTGCATCTATCTAAAGCTTTTTATTAAGTACATGCTTTTTATTAAATAGATACTGCAGTAGGATAGTGCCTTAGGCTTTCGTCTCTGGAGACTTGGGTTCAAAGCATTCCTCAGGTAACAGGCAGAGATATATTTACTGGTCTCAGCAGTCCAAATTTGATAGCACTTTCCTTGAAGGATTGGCTACATCTTATTTTGTGTTCATAAAGTGCCACGTGTCCCCCTGGCAATAAGCAATATAAAAACACCCCTTCTTTTGTTTGTCTTCATCAAACCCAACCACCACACATTGGCATAATTGGCAGCCTCTGTTCATAAGAGACCCAGGAATGAATAAGAGAGGACTATAGGTCAGGCCTGAGGTGCACTGGCAGGGCTGTTTTAGAAATTGGTTCAACCATGCTGTTAGAACCTGTGCGGCAGCCTCTATCAATCTGTGTGCTTACATGACTTTCATCATCATAGCCTCTGAGCACCTCTGAAGGGAATACTCATGTGAAAAAGGTTGCAGTTTTCCAGCCAATGTCTCCATATTCGTAAGCATTTCGTTTACCCATAATAAAAATTAAATGTACATGTTTGGAAAATAACAGAGGAGAGCTGTGTGCTCCTGACAATACCAGTTTTAAATCTCATATTACTCTTAATTTCTTGACTGGCCAATCCCCCGAAGGAAGGAAAGGCTTTAATATACAGTAATGCCTATATAAAGCTTGAGTTTTGAATACACTACACAGACATTAAAAAAAATGCTATCCCCTATGGACATTCTGACTGAGAAACCAGGCAGTTAGACACACCACCTCCATTTTCACTTCAATTCTTCCTCCCTCCTCTCCACAAACACTCAAAGGTGCAGGAAAGCCCAAAGGCTGGAGAAGGCAAATAGAGGCAACCCATCCAGCCTTTAACCAGAATGCTTTAGTACAGTGGTTCTCAAACTTTTTTTTGTGTGGACCACCTGAAAATTGCTTAAGGTCTCGGTGGACCACTTAATGATCTTTCCAAATGTTTGTACCGTTAGCTAACTATTGAAAAGCGTTTTGGATAAAAGCGCTTTACAAAAAAAAATATTAATAATTAACATTTTTGTTCTATAAATAAAAGCACACAACTCATATTTTATTATCAGTAGTCTTACCTTTCTAATACGATGGATATGCCCTCTCTCCCCCGCTGTGGCAGCCCCCGAGCTGGGGCTGGGAAGGAGGGGGGTCTCTCCCCCACTGCGGCAGCCCCGAAGCTGGGGCTGGGAAGGAGGGCCATCTCTCCCCGGCAGCCACAGACCTGGAGCTGGGGAAAGTCGCCTCTTTCTCTGGCCGCCGCAGCCCTGCACGTCCCATTCCCCTCACCCCGTCTTCTCACCCCACTGCCCCCTCCCACCTACGCCCTATTCTCCCCCTAAGGCCACCACCTCACCTTACAGGTGTGTCTTCTCCAGAGTCCAGGCACCTAATTAGTGGAGCCACGCTTGTGTGGTTTCACTAATTAGGTGGGTGGCCCTTCATTCTCTCATGTGCGGCCGCCCAGGCGCGCACCTTAGAGGGAACTATCCACGGACCACCTGAATGGAGCTCGCGGACCACCAGTGGTCCACGGACCACAGTTTGAGAACCACTGCTTTAGTAAAATTTGTAATCTGATCCTGTTGTAGGAAAACATGTTACTACAATGGAAAGAAAAGAAGTGTTGGAAGCCAGAAAACATAGCCAGTCATGCTGGCACCGATACTTTGTTATCATTAGAGATGGGCAACTTGGAGAATGAAATGATGCAAAAACTCCAGATTTGCTTAGTGAACCAGTCCTACCCATCTATCTCACATTCATCTTCATGCTATCTAAAATACAATGCACTTAAATCACATGGAACACTTTTCTTTTTTAAACAGAACTGAACTTATATAGAACTTTGAGTTTCTGAAATATTTGGCTAACATTTTCTAGTAATGTTTGATCATCTTTGCATCCAGGTTGTAACAGGGATCAGGAATGGAAGTGATGAGCATACTGAGAAAAGCTGTTCTTGGTATTTTCCAGCTCCAAAAGAGGTTTTTGTGTCCTATTTGAAGACTCAAGCGGTTCAGATACATAAGTTTTGGATGTTCTTCTGAACTACCCATTGTCCTTCTTTCATTCACCTGCTCCCCAAACTTATCTTTTCTCTCTCTAGTTCTCTTTCATATTTCTTCTTTCCCCATTATAATTATTTAAAAAAAACCTCTCCTTTTTTCTCTTTTCCCAAAACCTGTTTGTCGTCATCTTCTGGTCTCCTGTAGTAGAGAACAGGGGCACAAGAGATCTAGGATTTTCTCCGCTCTCTCAAAGACTTCCTATGACACATTTGTTCAATTAACTTCTTTATGCCTCAGTTTCCCCACCTATAAAATGGCATAACACCACTCGAGGAACATTGTGACTTTTAATCCACTGATGTTTGCAAAGCTTGTTGAGATCCTTGGATCGAGGAACTATGGAAGTATTAGTATTTTGTTTTGTCCCTACACTCTCAGATTCAGACTTCAGGGGCCATGTTCCACTTTGCTTTTCCACTTTCACTCTGCTCCATCTAGTGAATTATTGAGTTTTACAGTGTGTGCCATAAACAAATTAATATTCTAGAACACCATGCAGGGTTAGAGATTAGGATGAGAGACCATATTATTATTTTTTGGCTGTAGATGGAACAAATTAAGTCAATTTCCTGAGTACCTGGAGAAGACTATAGGATTCTGGCAGCATATTTGTTCAACATAAATGGGATAATGGTGTCATTTAATTATAATACTATTATAGACTAAGTAAGGGACAGTCCTTTATAATAAAGGACAGGTGGCAACTTTTATCCTGGTGGTAGCATACTTTACTAGGTCATCCCTGCGAAAAAAGAATACCATGCTGGCTCTGCATTTTGATAATAGTGTGATATCCTCCAGGCTTTATAACCTAGTTATCAGAAAGTTTACTTCTTGCACATGGTAAAATATAAAATTAAATTATATTTTTGCTGTCCTGCTGTGCTTAAATGGAGCAAATTTCTTGATTTAACCAGTATCTCTGCTCTACATATACATGCCTTTTCTGTGCAACATTATTGTAATGCTTTCTTGACTGAATGATCCTCTTACCTTCCCCAGTTCTTCACAGAACCGTTTAACTGTAGTGACTTCAACTGCTGAGAGTAAAAATCAGATAACTACTCATGAGCAGTTTATTCCCACCAGGGTTGCTTTTATTTCCCACCAAGGTTGGCAAAAAGATTATTTTGTTTTCTTTTCAAAAGTAAAAACTTATATCAATGAATCAATGATAGCAGTTCATACTATAACAATGACAAGGATCAATGGTTCAAAAACAATGCTATTTACTCCTCTGTTAGACTAGATATGGACTGTTTGCTATAAACAACTTATGGTTCAATAGGAAAATATTAATTATTTACTCTTCCAAATAATATTCAATGATGACATTATACTTGTATCCAATAATGAATCTGAATGGGTATAGAGACATGCCCCCTCATCATACAAAATAAAAAGAGATTTAAATATTAAAACAGAACATGTTTTATATGTTATAATATCTGAGTGCTTTTCAGAGGGTGTAAAGCTTTGTGGATCTTTTCTTTTTTAATATGCTAAGTAGCATAACAGGATGAAATAGACTAACTCCAGATTGACTTGTTTTTCTGTGTTTTATAATAATGGCATGCATCCAGGGGTAGCTAGAGGGGTATTAGTTTACCCATTCTATTGCAGCACACAAAGATGAAGTGACTTGCTCCAGTCAGTGGCTGGGAATAGAAATCAGTCTTGACTTCCAGTCCCCCGCTCTAAGCATTAGACATACACTCTCCTTTAGAGGGGTGAAATCCTGGCTTCGCTGAAGCCAACGGCAAAAACTCCCACAGACTTCACCTGTAGCTTTTGTGGTTCCATTCCTTTTTAATCCAAAGAAAAAAAAAGGTAAAACAATCCTTCTTAATAATTCCAGCTTGAACAGCACTTTATTTCAAACATGCTGTAAATAATATTAACTAATGAATCCATATAAATCCCCTCTTGGAACACAGATGACTGACCTGATCAGGGAACTACTATAAATTTTTAAGGAGTTTGAAAATGCACATTGACCTGATAGATTGTAATGGCTCTGAAAGACACTGTCACGTTCTACTGTGAACTGGCATTCTTCATATGACGTATGACTCTGACTTTGCAAATGGGATTGGGCACCTGACTTTCAAAAGTGTCTTTCACTTTTGCATCCACAGTCATATGTATGTATGTGTGTGCGCAACTGACAGTCATCTAACAACCCGATTGCGCTTGGAAACCAGGTTGTCAGATAGGCATCCACTGTGCCTGCAAATAATTGTACCTACAAAGTTACAACCGAAGTTATTTTAACCTGCAACGTTCTGTGCACAAAATGGGAAGCCAGACTGAGTGGCTTTTTAAAATTTTAAAATGAAGCCCCGCTGAATATCATGCAAATACATTAAGGATCTGAAGTGCATGCAATAAAGAAAACTACATAACATACATAAGGCATATATTCATGGTAACCTCTTTTTTCAGTATCTCACTTTAAATATGTAGTCCACATTAGATTGTTGATCCATATACCAGACTCACAACAATCGATCAAATACAACCTAAGGCCCTCAGTTACCATTCTGGATTAATAACTTCAAAATATGGAATTTTTTAATTATTAAAAGAGAAAAGAATATCCAAAACTATTAGACCACTCAGGACCTAAACCTGTTAACACCTATTCCTGGGCATGGTGCTTGCTAATATACTAATCCCATTGAAACCAGGGCAACCAATGGAACTACTCATAGTAGCAAGCATCATGTCCTGAAATAAGTACTTGCAGGACTGGATCCTTAAAGGACAAGCTCTTCAGGCAGGAACCTATCTATAAAACTATTTGGACACATATGGTTCTGTAAAAACAATAATAAATTTTGCTTTATATCGTTTTCAATTAAAAATCAGGCCATTCCCCCCTATCTCTCCCCCCCAAAAAAACGTTATGAAAATGTACCCTCCTCCACTACACACAAATTTTGTTCTCCCAGTGCAAGGCCAAATTTCAGCAGGAACAATTTTTTTTTTTTTTTTTTATTCTTTTTATGGCCGACTAATAAACCCTTGAAAACAGGGATTTATAATGGAAACAGTGACGGACCCTTAACTACAGTGTACGCGACTATAATAAAAAGAATTAATGTAGTCAATTTGTACTACTGTTCTTGGAACAAAAAAACCCTATTTCAACTGCAATCCTTTCAACAGCTGATTGGCAAGCCTGTCCATTTCTAGTCTGCAGTGTTGTCAGTTGTCTTCAACATGATAATGAGCCTGTCACCATATTCAAATAGCCCTGTGACAGCATGTTTTGTGAGCATGACGTCCACTGCAAAGGGTCTGTCAAAAACCACCTTTCAGAAAATGAAAAGAGAATGCTTTTCTGATGATAAATCTAATTTGTTCATAGATAAAAGAGTGAGATTTCTCATCTGATTTTGTCAGTGTTGTGTTGCATTTTTGTCTTCAAATATTCCCATTTCCTTCATATGTAAGAATTTAAACTTATCTGTAAAGTCAAAGCAAAAAAAACCAAATCTTTTATTCGGTGTTGAGTCCACTGGAGGCTTGACATAAAACTGTGGTGTTGCAGGCTTTCCATCAAATTAAAACAGAGAGGGAGGGAATGGCATGGGAGGTTAGCCTGTTACCAGAAGCAAATAAGGCTCAAAATAAGGATCTCAAAGTCTACACATTTCACTAGTTAGGGTCTTCACTCTTTTCCAAATAGCCTATTAAAAATCTCCTTTCCTCTGTGTGGTCTAGTTAAGCTTGACGGGGTTGTATAAAATTCTGTCCCTTTGAAAATGAGGGAGGAAGCACATGTATGCATGCAGTGCTTTCAAGTGAGAAGCACAGTAATTATTTGTGACCGGTGGACAGGCTGCAGAGCAATATGTCCACAGTCTAGCTGCCACCAATGTCACTGATCATCTGTGAAAGCTTTTCCTGAAATTTCTGGGACTCTCTTGCATTGGTGAGATGTCCAGAATGGGGTACTTTCTGCATGAAAGGGAAAAAACAGAGTGGGCAAGATTTAAAGTGATATTGCGGGTCATTTTCCAATTGATCTGTGCAGATAACCCACATTAAAATCAACAGCTGTTGTGCATATGCACTGAAATAAACTACTTTGCCTTTCCTGTGGCAAATGGCATTAATTTGACTTCCTCTTTAGGAATCCTTTCATCACTATATGTTTCTGAATACCAGAGCTAGGGATACATGTAGACAGGAAGGACTATTATGAAGAGGCAAATGTAAAAAATTGTGAGTAACAAAAGACTTTAGACACATTATCTCTTGGGGACTCCTGCTTAGAGCAGGATGGCAGTGGCTGGAATTTAGAATTCCCATGTTGAGTGATATACTGGCTGTTAAGTGTGATGGGCTAAGCACTGGGACAGTGGGTAAACAAGAGGTAACATCTAGCTGTCAAAAGACAGAAAGTAAAAAAAGTATATAATTTTTATAAACAATGTATGTTGCTTAGTTTTTGCTTTACATTTGCTAGATTGCTGCACCCCCTGGTTTGAAGTAGTTTCCATTATATATAGGGTTTACAGTTTGGTTCAATGGCTCTCAGCACCCCCACTATACAAATTGTTCCAGCACCCCGTCTCTGATCATTTGGATACCAAGCCCAGTGCATCCCTGCATACTTTTTGTATTTTTGCATCCAGTGCCACAACCAAGGAGCTTAAAGGGCCAGCAGTGGGTGGTGAGGGAACATTCTTTTTTACTTCCTGCCTTTATGTAGAATAGACTATATGGGAAAGGGGTTAAATCAATCATTGCCTGAGTTCTGTTTCCAACTCTGCCATGGACTCCACATGTGATTTTTGGTAAGTCACTTAGGGCAGGTCTACACTAGAAGTGTGGCACAGCTGCACAAGACAGCTGTGCCACTGTAGTGCATCTGGTGAAGACGCTCCATGCCGACGGGAGAGCACTCTCCTGTCGGCATAATTACTCCATCTCCATGAGAGGCGGAAACTATGTTGGTAGGAGAGCATCTCCCGGTGTAGACAGGACTTAAGTCACATTGCTCAAGGCGTCCTTTTCACATCCCTCAGCAATGCAAGTTAGATCGACTTAAGTGGTGGTGTAAACCTGCCCTCAGTTCTTCTTTGTCTCCAGTTACTCAGCTGTAAAATGGGAATACTACTCCTTACCTACTTCACAGCAGGGCTCTGAGACATACATAAATTAATGAATAAAGTTTATAAAGCACTTCAAGAAACTCATTTAAGGTGCTTTATTCAGCAAGTGTGAAAGTATTATCACTCCATATTGTATTATAATATAACTCATTCAATTGTCAGTTCTAGTGTTAATGAACTACCATAGTCATAAAAACCTGGAATGATAAGTATATAACAGAAAGTAAATATAGGGATTTCATCTGGAATCTACTAATTATTTTTAATTATCATTTAATATAATTTCTATGTATTACTATTATTTATTTATATAATGTCTGTTGCTTTGCAGACTAATAAGAAGACAAGGTCAATGCCCCAAGGAGCCTACAATCTAAAGGGCATTCCTGCAATGTGCTGGGTGCCCCCAGTGGGTGCCGGCCTAGGTTAGATGCAGACAGACAATATAGATGGGACTGATAAAAGAAAAACCAAAGGGCAAAGAAAAACCACTCTTGGGGGAGCTTTCATTACAAGGTAAAGTGTTGTGGTTCTCAGTTTTTACACACACACACACACACACACACAAATTTAGGAAGGTACAGTATGTTATTCTATGCTTGTCAGCAGTATAGAAGTAACCAAATATATCTGTAACTAAGCAAATTGCAAAGGTTGTGATTTTAAACTAAACATAAGTGAAGGCAAAAAACTTGATATTACACAGCATTAGACACAGCATAAATGGACAATCAACATTAAACATGACTGATTTTTAAATTCTTCATTGCTCAGCTGGGGGGAAGTAGTATAAGGCCAATAAACAGAGCTGTGGACAGCTGGCATTGTGCAACACCAGTTCTTTGCCTGAATTTTCAAGCCATTCATTTATTTGCAAAGAAGAAAAAAAAAAAGAAATCTAAACTAGGCCATACAATATACAAAGCAAGCCTGGGATCTCTAGGACTTCCATTGTCTCAGAGAGTCGTCACCACCCTGATCCCTCATTAAAGCTAAGGAAATGCTGTAGTGGCATTAAAATGAATGCAAACCATTTGCAGCAATCTTCTGCTCACACTATCTTCAAATGAAAGCTACATTGCATAATCCAGGCAGCAAGAGCTCCTGACAGGTGGATGATTTATGCTCATAGTCAGAAGAATGAGAGAGCCTGCGGAGGACACAGCATGAGAAAGGTGGTGGCGAGACAGATGCTCTCAGTGGGCTTGCAGAGACTGGCAGGCTCCGGCTAACTCAGGTGCAACCTGAACACTTTAGTATTGAACTCATATTGCCTAGATTCCAGCACAGCCAGATCCTATTTACAATATTATTTACAACAGAAATACTATCAGTCTATCCATGTGCTATTTATCGATATGTATTTTTTCTAGTTACAGTTCAATGTAGCATGCATCTCTTTGCATAAGCATATACTAGTTTTAAAAATAAAAGTGAAATTAGGGGACAAATTCTGCACTCGTGAGTGAAATCAATGGAGTTGAACGATGTAAATGGGGGTAGATTTTGGCTCTAGTCATTTGAAAAATGGTAACTGGCATGGGATAGTGACAGTACTTCCAACCATTTGCTAAATTTTAAAAAAGTTAAAGCTAAAATGATTGGATGAGATCTAAAAATGCCCCAAAGTGCCAAATGCAAAGAGATATTTTAGTCAGTTATGGTAAGCATTTTCCAGAAACATTAAGTGGTTCAATGACATCTTCCTATTGTAAATACATACTATTAGCAAAAAAAGCTACACTCACATTCCCTTCTGCAATATTCACTAGCATAACAACACCACTTTAATAATACTTTGCACTTCTATGGCACCATCTGGGCAATGTTCTTAAATTGCTTCACAAATAATAAAATTAGGTCTCAGACCTACACTATATGCATATACATTAACATGCAAATGTTCATCTAATTTGTGCAAATTTTTACTGCAATTTAAAATGTGCACATAGGGCAGTTTGTGCTCACAAGTGATCTGCTATATAAACGCAATAGTAGTAACTACATGCAGAAAAATTAGACTTGGACGATGGGATTTTCTAAAGAACCTAAATGACATAAGAACACAAGGCCCAGTGAAAGTCAATAGAACTTTTGCTCGTAAGTCACTTAGGTACTTTTGAAAATCCAACCCAGAATTACACAAGGATTTATAAACGCACAATTTAGTTTATCATGCTCCAGAAGCCTGTGAAATAGAACCCAGGGTTCTGGACTTCCACTCCTGTTCTTTAAGCTATCCTTTAAGAAAAATAATTACAACCATTTATAGCTATTGATGCTAAATACTCTTTGCTGCTTTGATTTCCTAATATAAAGGTGAAATCGGGACTAGACTGGTTCATGCTAATCATTTCAAAAGAACCAAACAATTCACTTGTTTCAGACACTGGACTTGCCACATTTTGCTATCGAACCTGTGATTTAATTAGGCATGTAGCTTTTGGAGCCACCAAAAGGGTTAAAGCATCTGAATCTGCACACTTCAGGTTATCTGGGTTGAATATGGGACTTTGCTGACTCTCAGCTCCACTCCACTTTAACAGATGGGGTCAAAGGTGGAACTGCAGATGAGAATTAAAGACACATACATCCCTTTAATCAGATAATGCATTCAAAGACTTGCAAATTCCCAAGAAGCCACTTTGCAGGCACGTGTCACAGTGCATTCCGTGACCAAAAGGGGGAGGGAGAGGAAGAGGGAAAGAGGGCTTATTCCAGCTGACCAGCATTAAAAAGGCAGGAAATTAAAGGAAACAAATGGGACCAAAATGGAATGGATTGCTAGCAATTCAAAATGCCTTCTGACTGAACAATTCTCCCTAGAGAGAAACTCCAACATTTGAAGCCTTTCACACTCTGCATCCAAATGCTTTTTCTAACTTCATTAAGCAGCTGTGTTTAAGAACCCTTCATAACAAGTATTTTAATTAGAGACGAGCTGTTACTGAACTCTCTCAACTACCTGGGTATCCTCAGCAAAAAACAGGATGCCCAGGAGGAAATAGAGTCATCCTGCCTGAATAGTGCAGTCCTGCTCATATAGAGTGCAGGTCAGGTGCATAAGAAATTAATGCCTCTTTCTTCCACCTTGCCAAGAAAAAAAAAAAAGACTGCCTACAGGACTGGTGTTTGCACTAAGTATTTTCTCATCAGTGTTCAGTGCCACAGTGATAGCATGAAGGGGGGAAAGAACAAAAAACAAGCATAAAAGGGAGAGAAGATAAAGGAAGAAGTGAAAAGAAACAAGTCATTTTAACTGTGCTGTGGATTTGCATTCTGTCATATGAATCCCCCTGCATCCCACCTGAGATCAAGCAATTGACATGAGGTACGCTTTGCAGAGGGAGCAGCATCGGCAATGCCTACAGCTGTGTATACCAGGCTCCCAGGTGCTCCGGCTTGTATTTGTTTGTTACACAGCCAGGTTTTTGTTTTTAGTGGGGATGCTTCTGGGTTCAATTCAGGAGAAAGGGCGTATGGTCCCTCCTGTGAATAACTGTAGTCATATTCACATCTTTCCTAGCCTGCCTTATTCTCCATCTGAGGTGTAAATTAGAGGGTTGGTGTATAATCTGGGAAACTTTCCAGATACATCTTTCAATAAGAGTTAGCAAAAGCCAATGCATCTACACTGATTTTAAAAAAACAAACATTTGTATTTGTATGTTCTAGAAACACATTCACTTTCTTTGTTCAATATTTAGACTTGTTTAACATTTCTTGCAGCTAAAAGTGAGTGCTTCAATAAAGAGAGGGACAGAGATGGATCAGAATCATAAATAAGAATCAGCTGAAACCCGGAACCAAGAGTAACATTTTAAAATGTTTTGCTCCATAGGGGTAAGTATTTCCACACTGCAGCCAAGGTACGTTTTGTTTTTTTGGGGTTTTTTTTTTTTTTTTGCCTCTTAGTACTGCTTCCTACCACTGCTAATATTCCACCAACTTCATCCAGCAGCTCAACAATTCTGGTAGTGTATGATAAACATGCATCCATCTTCAGATTTCATGCACTCTGGTACTTCCTTGGGGTCAGAGTCACACTATGACCTCTTCGGTGTCTGTGACCCAGGCATGACACAGAGTTTATGACATATGCAAATAAGATTTACCAGACCAGGTGGTAATCCCTATATGGATTCTGTACAATACCAGGAAAGGCGGGACTCTGGCAGCAGAGCTCCCTGCCATGGGAGTTCAGATTGATCTCTTGCCTGATCAAAATGCAAAGACCCACCACTTTGCTGAAGCCTCCTTTGGATAACAGCCCCATGGTCAGCCATCCATACAGATGACAAGGAATAAGAGGAGAAAGGAGAGTGCTGATGTGCTAAAGAATAACAGTAGAGCTTCCTATTGATTATTGGTATCGCAAGTCCCCGTGGGAACCTATGGGGGAGTTCTGGAAGAATTCCCAAGAAATATAGTTTTTACTCAAACTAAACTTTATAGAGATGTTTGCTGGAGCACCACCCTTCCACAGAATTATAGACTGGCTCTTGCCTAGGTCAGGAGAGGAGGAAAAAGAGTAGAAGAAAGACAGGAGCCACCACTAGCACTTTACTCCCTGTTGGTATGTTTCTAGTGGGGTGGAAGTGCACTAAGAATTTTCACATGTAGGTTTCCTTTAAATAAATGTATTAACTCTGTGGATTGTGGTGGCATTCTCCAACTCTAACTTCGGGTGCAAAGAGTGGAACTACTGACCGTAGACCTGTTGCATTAAAGTATGCCAGGGTGTATTAAAATGAAAGTTGGCATATATGTGGCAACATCTGAGAACTATAAATAGAGACTTCAAAGGACTAAAAATAGAGACTAGCCTTTTAACTCCATTACAGCATGTTGGCGCAGGAAAGATTTTTGGAAGAACAAAGTGAGAATATGATAAATATTGTGCTAAAAATAAGAACCATCACTCCCTCAATAGTCCGTTTGCATGTGAATATATGTTAAAGCATCAGTAATTTTAGCTTTTTTTAGGATTACAAGCTTGGTGGACCTTGTGATAGATTTTCTGGACTCAAAATATAACCAAGCCCTTCCATTTGTAGTGATTAAAAGGCATATTATGCATTAGTAAAGAAACAGATTTCAAATTGCACTACCACAGCTTTTACTTTGCCATCGTTTATTAGCTGTGCTCTATTTTTGTATACCTGGCACATAAACATTCTTTTTGGTACTAATTAGTGACCACTGTGAAAACTAACAAACTGGCAGTGTACATTTTGTGGATGTAGCTCAGACTTAAGACTGTTGACTCTCGACCATGACAATCATGATACAAACTGCAAATGAAATTATTATCTGCCCTGAGACAGTGACCCAGAGAGTGGGACTGACAGATGCTGCACACTGGCAGAAACCCTCGCAGCTAAACAAAGGTTGATTGGCTAGCATAGGATAGGATAGGATAGGATAGGATAGGAGGGGGTGCGGCTTAGTTATATCAATAGCCCAATGAAATGTTTTTTGGAACTCTTTCTGAAGAAAGGCAGAGATTTATAACCATGGAATACCTGAGGGATAGCGCCATATGAGATCACATGTGATATTTACAGCTTGTAATTTTAGTGTTTCTTGATACCCTGGCTGCTTTGATAGACTGAAGAGGTCAGGCGGAGTTCCTGAACTTCCAACAAAACTGGTGCCAATCCCACTCCAAACAACAAAGTTTTGCTTGTACATGTATCATGCGGGAAGTACTCATTGGCATTTATTTCATGTCCTATAGCAGTGCTTCACCCCTTATAATCCTGGGCCAAATTCTGTAATTCTTATTCATCTTTTATCCGGGCAAAACTCTTATTGAGTTGATGAGAGTCTGTCCAGAGTAAGGGCTGGGTAAAATCTGAGAAAGGATGTGGCTCCAGAGTAGCATTTTATGCTTAGAGGCTGCATATGCGTCAGTGTCAAAACTATTCAGTATACTATACACAGGATGCCAATCCTACTCCCCTTGAGCAGGAATTGTACAGATATCTGCATAACAGAAATGGAAAAGAATACGGAACAAAAATAAACCTGATGAAACATTTTACAAAACGACTCTTATTCAAATGTAGAGCAGGACCCTTTTATATAAAATTCAAACATTTTGCAACAAATGGTAGTGCCATATTGATATATGTGAGATGGGTGGCAGGGAGCAAAAACAAAGGGCAGCCATTTGTCTGAGGGCTCATGGGAAAAGATGCCATATCAAACAGAGTCCTACATCCTTCAGGCTTGTCTCAACCTCCCCAAATCACTTACACTGCTGTCTCAGTACTTCCAGTGCATAAGCAAATGTTCTCACAGTTTTTTCTCCTTAGGCTAAATCTATTGAATATTTAAAAAAAGAGAATAATAATTTCCAGTAAATTAGACAACTGCTGGTTTCTCATTTAAGGTTCAGAAGAAAAAAAAATAACAAATGGGACTGTTCAGGTAATGGCCTGCGATTGGGCTAATATTTTTTCATTAACTTTTAATGGTATTCCAATTTGAGCAGGCCTGTGAATCTAAAGATATTGTTCCTTCTAATTCCAGGGAAGTAGTGGGACTGCAGGGTAAGCAGCAACCACAAGGAGAACTACAGTGTGTGTGTGTGGGGGGGTTAATTATGATTTGTGTTCGCCTTCTCTGAAAGTTAATAATTCCATACAAAATAAATTAATGGAGATCTCCCATCTCCTAGAACTGGAAGGGACCTTGATAGGTCATCCAGTCCAGCCCCCTGCCTTCACTAGCAGGACCAAGTACTGATTTTGCCCCAGATCCCTAAGTGGCCCCCTTAAGGATTGAACTCACAACCCTGGGTTTAGCAGGCCAATGCTCAAACCACTGAGCTATCCCCCTCCCACCAAAGTTCTCACATTTTATCTTATTAAGAAGAAAACAACACACGGAATCAATTATGTGCCACATTCACTGCTGGTGAGAGTGGGCCCGAATCGCCAAACATTAGCATCATTGGGAATTCTGCCATTGATTCCAGTGGATCAGACCCATTGTATATAATTCCAGTGGAGCTGTGCCTGCTTGAGCCAACAGTAGCTCTGGCCCCAAAACTCCAGAAGCTAACCCTTAAAAATGCATAATCAACAAACTCTGAAACTTAAACTCCTGTAAATGCAACTGACTTCCAAACTCAGGGCCATAAACCGCATTGCCTTCCATATGCATGCTGAATTCTCCCTCACATTGATGGGAAAGCAATATGCACATGAAAGGTCATATGGTCATTTAAAACTTCTGGCCCATTCAATCAATGTCAGTGGAAAAACTGACATTGAGTTCAATAGGAGTTAAATTGGGTTCTAAAGAATAACCCTGTGATGGGCTAAGTCGCCTCAGTTCCACTCCCACTGAAGCTAATAGGACTGAGAAACACCTCATGGAAGATGCACAGAACTTTGCAGAATCGGGATCTAAATCAGGGTTGCCCAAACTCTGCAACCCAGGACTACAATAACAACTTAGCAGGAGCCTGAGCACTGGACCTAATTTGCATGTAAATTTACATCATTTCAAAACCCAAAAGGAATGTCCTCAGTTATAATATTTGCAAGTCTTCTTTCATGGATGAATAGAATCTGCTTGTTGTGTGAGTTGAACAGCAATACCAACCTGCAGTAGAACAGTTTGTCCTTACTCTTCAGTTACAGGTAGGGCAATGGTCATGGGGCACATTTTAGGACAGACAAATTAGCTTCTCAGTTTGAGTGTCTTAATTTGGCCATGACATTTTGGCTAGAAAGCAAGAGGTCTGCTTACGATACCAACAATATTCAGCACTTGGTTTCCATTTTTTCCAATGAGATTGAACAGATCCTAGTATATACATTAAACCATTGATACTCAGATCTCAGTGATTCAGGAACCAAATTAGCAATCAACATTACCCAAAAGAACCACAGTAGTGGGAATTCATTGTTTCATTTACTATATTATATGTAATTCTCACAGCAAAATGACTTACCGAGTATTCTTATTTTATCAACTACAATTGGTTAATAACATAGTAAAAACATCCTGATTGGTTAATAACTTAAATTGGTTAATAATTAAATCACACAATGTTTTAATATCATGTGCTGCAAAGAGCTGCAGGAGACACTTGCCGCTTGTGAGTCTCAGTCTGAGTATCACTGCATTAAACCCAAGCCCAGGTAAACAAGCAGTCTAGTGCAATATCTGCACTAGAAATCAAACCCTTTACAACACATTAAAAACATGGAAAAGTTTTAATATCAAGAAGAGACTCAAACAGAAGATGCACTGTGTCATCTCTTGATATTACAACACAGGAGCTTTGTTCAATACCCTGAATTAACGAAGAAACTCCTTAAGTATAATATTGCAAGAGAGAGTATAAGAAATATCTCTGAGGTCAATGCAGTTTTATTAACTGTCACCCAGTACAGACATATTTCCTTGAATACTATTAAAGCTTTCCCCTTCCCTTTGTTCTAATTTCTGAAGGCAGTAGAAACTAAAACTTGCCTCACAATAATTTCTATTTTCTACTTGGCAGACTAATGGTATTAGACTTGTGAAAGAAATTTAGCTTGGCAATGTCTTATGCACAGGTCTTTTCAAAGGAAATGTTGTTAGGAAGAATTTTAGTAAGCAGGCTTTTTCTGGTGATAACACATTTTTAGTTATAAAGGAGGTTACTTAGTTTTATTTATTAGATTTTGAGGGCATGCCTTAATCTGTTTCTAGCTGATGCTATGTACCTATTTGCATGAGCCTAAATACACACTTTGCTGAGCAGGATTCATTTTCAAATATTTTTAAGGCCAGAAGGGACTATTATGATCATCTAATCTGACCTCCTGCATAACACAAGCCAGAAAAATTCACCCAGTAATACCTGTATTGAGCTCAACAATTTATGGTCAGAATGTTAGATCTTTCCCTAAAAAGCTTGGGTTTTTTTTTTTTTTTTTGGTTTGTATTTTTCTGAAAGAATGAAATTCCCGAAGGCTCCTGACCCAAAAATATTTATGGACCCATACTTTAGCAGCTGTGAATGCTAACATATGCTAGGAAAGAGTTTACGTAACAACTACAATTTTCTAGTTTGCTATAACTCTGTGATCTCAACTGGACATGTGAAGGAAATGCACAAACTTCCAAGAATATAGCTAAGCCAGGAGCAAAGGAAGCAACCCTATAAAAATTATTTCTTAAGTCCTTGATCCATACAGCAGATGGATTCCTGGCTGCTTCCATGACACTGCCTACAGACAGGGTAATGTACATTTTGAAGGGAGTATTCACTTTTTGATAGGCTACTACAAACTAATAAGTGAGAAACTTTAAGTGACAGTGTATCTTGACAGTTAGAGCCACTCTGGGAAATGTGTGAGCACAACAGTCTAACACTATATTGGAGAGAGATTTTTTTTTCCTGAGTATGGGTTCTGCATTGCCAGTCCACAGTTGGGAGAGAGAGTTACTATTTATTTTTGAAGGTTGGCTGGCTGATGACCATGCTAGCATCTGCACACTCAGAAAGAGGAGACTAGGACTGCACAGTGGTGGTTCCTGAACTTGTAGGGTGCTCATGTCACCATGTGGATAATGGGCTGTTTTCACCTAGATTGAGGACCCACAAATCTTTCACGATATACATCTCAAATTACTACAGCACCGGTTGCAAATGAGTTCCAAAAGGCTTTAGCTCTCTAGCATTTAAATAGTCCCACTCAATTCTTCCGGGAGAAATGCTGAAGAAATGTAGATTTTAACAATAACCCTTCACTTGGTAAACAGACTTTATTATTAGGCTAAAAATAACGGACCAGATCTTCAAGTGGTGTACATTGATTGTGGGTCTACTGACTTTGATTTACACCCTCCATGTTTTAATAGAGTGATAAAGCTAAAATGCTGCCATCTTCTCCATTCTAACTGGTCACAGAGCAGTTGATACTGACTAGCAGCAACCAGCCAGTCACAAGGAAAAGTCAAAAATAATTTTGAATCAAACCTACTTCTCCCGTGTCCCTACATGGTAAAAAAATAAAATGATAAATCAGTGGTCTGTCAGCCAATTAGGGAATATACATCAGTGTGCCAGGTAACAAATAACACTGACTAGCCACTAAAAACCAGACATCAAAAAACTCAGAAGACAGCTAAATAGAAACACTGAAACAAAACATTACCACTCCAAAGATCACTAACATATAGGAAGCGTTTTGATCTTTACCAGTCATTTGCTGAGTTTATACAAGTACTGCAGAGCACAACACTAACAAGAGAAGGCTTTCCTATTGTTCACATACTCAACAACTACCTTAGGCTCCACTTGACCCATCCACCTGACTCCTTAATGAGAGTTTTAAACCTTGCTCCTATGCAGGTAGAGCCATAACTGAGACCGAGGCCTTGTCTACATGGAAAAAACTGATTAGCATAGCTATTCTGGAATAGCTATTCCAGTATAATTTAGCTATTCCGGAATAACTCCCTTATGTGGACCCTATATTTTGGAATACTCCAATCTGTGAGTGGAGTTAGTCACTATTATTCCAGATTACGGTTACCACATGAGGAGCTATTCAGGAATAGTTATTGCAGAATTATTCCACAATAGCTATGCAGTAATTTCCCCATGTTGACAAACCCTAAGGAAGGTCCCTTTTTGGGGAGCTGTATAGAGTTAGATTGCAAACCAGAGCATGGCCTGTAAGCAGAGGGCAGCATAGCTTTATAGTTAACCAACTTCATACAAGGGCTACAAGACAGACTTTTAGACATTTGTGGCAACTTGTATACATAGAGTTATAAAACCCCATTCTTTTGGATGAAGTTTAAAGGAATGTATTCTGTAGAGCTGGCACAGGTCTGAAAGAGATCATTCCAAACCTGTCAGTCATTTTCAAAAAATGAGTTAGAAGCTGTTTCAGGTCTGACACCTGCCCATGAATACCTCTGTCAATTCATGTGGTTTTACAATCAGACATTTCTATTTTTTAAAAAATTCTCTCCCTACCAATTGCTGTGTGAAAGATC
This sequence comes from Terrapene triunguis, assembly GCF_002925995.2. Taxonomy (NCBI): domain Eukaryota; kingdom Metazoa; phylum Chordata; order Testudines; family Emydidae; genus Terrapene; species Terrapene triunguis. Next base: position 4,506,179 of record NW_020664613.1, on the reverse strand, counting down.
CACCACATAAACAACAACAAAAACTAAGGCTCAGATCTTGCAAACAAGCAGATGCTTAACTTTATTCATGTGAATAGTCCCAATGCATCAACAGGACTACTCACCTGGTTATAGTTAAGCACATGGGGAAGTGTTCGCAAAATTGGGCTTAACTGATTGTGTTTCGCCTGTTTCCCTGTTTTATAGTCAAAGTGCAATAAAATGTATACAACAACATTTCTAAAAAAAACCCTGACAAAATAATTTTTATTTTTCTGTTTTAGTAATCTTAGCTATTGCTTACAACGATAGGCAATACATTTTAAACAGGATTATGATTTTTAAATTATGGTGTCCTCTTAAATATCCCCAGGTTATTCAAGAGTCATTATGCCCAGGGCCGGCTCCAGGCACCAGCTTGGCAAGCAGGTGCTTGGGGCGGCCACTCTGGAGAGGGGCGGCAGGTCCAGCTATTCGGCGGCAATTCAGCAGACGGTCCCTCACTCCCGCTTGGAGCAAAGGACCTTCCGCCAAATTGCCGCCGCAGATCGCGATCGCGGCTTTTTTTTTTTTGCCTACTTGGGGCAGCCAAAACCCTGGAGCCGGCCCTGATTATGCCCTTCCATTTGTTATGAATCTGACAAATCTAACCACCACTGCCACACACTCACGTCAACAAACTTTTTCATTTACATCAGGAAAAAACAAACAAACAAACTGTATTTCACAGTGGTCTTTGAATAATTAACCTTTCAAGACCCAGAAATGAAAAATGAAAACACTATATGGACCGCAGTTACTGGCCCTCTGTGTAAAGTTTGTTTCTTTTATGCTATTAATAACCATTACCTGGAAAGGTAAAGGAAAATACTAAAACCAGATATCTGTCATGTAGATTAAAGTTCCTTATCATTTAGTTAGCCCTTCAATGGGATAATTGGGATAAAACACAACATGGTTTTACAAAAGGTAGATCATGCCCGATCTTCTCTTTCATTGAGAAGATCACAGATTTTTTTAGACAAAACAAATGCAGGAGATCTAATGTACCTGGATTTCAGCATGGCATTTGATATAGTTCCACATAAGAAATTATTAGTTAAATTGGAGAAGATGGGGATTAATATGAGAATTGAAAGATGGATAAAGAACTGGTTAAAGGGGAGACTACAACAGGTCATACTGAAATGTGAACTGTCAGGCTGGAGGGAGGTTACTAGTGGAGTTCCTCAGGGATCGGTCTTTGGACCAATCTTTTTTAGCATTTTTATTAAGGACCTTGGCACAAAAAGTGAGTGTGTGCAAATAAAGTTGGGCAGTATAGCCAATACAGAGGGGGACCTGAATATCATACAAGAAGATCTGGACAACCTTGAAAACTTGAGTAATAGAAACCGGATGAAATTTAGTAGTGCAAAGTGCAAAGTCATGCACTTAGGGACTAACAACAAAAATTTTTGCTATAAGCTGGGGACATATCAATTGGAAGTGACATAAGAGGAGAAAGACTTGGGTGTATTGGTTGATCACATGATGACTATGAGCGGTCAATGTGATGAGGTCGTGAAAAAGACTAATGCAATCCTAGGATACATCAGGCGAGGTATTTCCAGTAGAGACAGAGAAGTGTTAGTACCATCATACAAGGCACTGGCGACACCTCCTTTGGAATACTGTGTGCAATTCTGGTCTCCCATGTTTAAGAAAGATGAATTCAAACTGGAACAGGGGCAGAGAAGGGCTACTAGGATGATGTGAAGAATGGAAAATCTACCTTCCGAAAGGAGACTCAAAGAGCTTGTCTTGTTTAGCCTAACCAAAAAAAGGCTGAGGGGAGATATTATTGCTCACTATAAATACATCAGAGAGATAAATACCAGGGATGGAGAGGAGTTATTTAAGTTAAGCGCCAATGTTGACATGAGAACAAATGGGTGTAAACTGGCCATCAACAAGTTTAGGCTTGAAATTAGACAAAGATTCCTAACCATCAGAGGAGAGAAGTTCTGGAACAGTCTTCCAAGGGGAGCAGTGGGGGCAAAAAACCTAACTGGCTTCAAGACTGAGCTTTATAAGTTTACGGAGGGGATGGTATGATGGTACTGCCTAGAATGGCATGTAGCTGATCTGCGATTGCTAGTAGCAAACATCCCCAGTGACCGGGGATGGGACACTAGATGCAGAGGGCTCTGAGTTACTGTAGAGAATACTTTCCCAGGTGTCTGGCTGTGGGATCTTGCTGAAATGTTCAGGATCCAACTGACCATCATATTTGCGGTCAAGAAGGAATTTCCCCCTGAGTCATATTGGCAGAGACCCTGGGGAGTATTCCTCTTCCTCTGAAGCATGGAGCAGGGGTCACTTGCAGGTCTAAACTAGAGTAAATAGTGGATTCTCTGTAACTTGAAGTATTTAAATCAAGATTTGAGGACTTCAGTAACTCAGCCAGAGGTTATAGGTCTATTACAGGATTGGGCGGACAAGGTTCTGTGGCCAGCAATGTGCAGGAGGTAGGGTTGCCAATTTTGGTTGGACGTATTCCTGGAGATTTAATCACATGACATAATCTTTAATTAAAGATTATTCTTTAATTCCTGGAAACTCCAAGCCAATCCTAGAGGGTTGGCAACCCTAGCAGGAGGTCAGACGAGATTATCATGATGGTCCCTTCTGGCCCTAAAGTCTATAAGTCTAGGACTCTAATGTTAGTGGAACATATATGGAAAAAATTACGCTCCCAAGAGGGACTGGGATCTTGATTATATGCTGTTCACACTGAGGAGAAATTTCTCAACTAAACCACATGGTCCCTTGAATCTGGGTACATAAATATTGGGCCTAAATATTTAGGTTCAGATTATGGCTACTTAGGCACAGGTGCATGAGGGGATGAAGAGTATATGGACCCTCTGCAATGGAATGTGCCCCTGTATTCATACCCTACACACTATTGTAATAATCTTTGTACAAAATATGCCTTGTAAGGTATCATTTGAAAGCTAATAACTTGCTGGTGAAATGTACGTAGCAACATTATATGTAAAAGTTATGAACGTAAGCTGAAATCATGACTGAAGTGTGTTTACCAGACAAGTCTGGGGAGTGGGTAAACCTGTTTCTCAAAGACAAAGGACAAGTTGACGCCCCTAGCCAGTTGTCATCAAAGCTGATGACACAAAGTGACAACATCCTAAAATTAAATAAACTTCCCAAGCTGTGAAAAGAAATGAAGTGACTGATATATATGTAATTTCAAGAAAAGTTCTAAAAAGAAAAGCTCCCCAACACCCTGGTGCAGATTTCTATCAGAGACACACATTGGCAGTTGTGCAGAAGTTCCTGTAAAGAATATGATGTTCCTATCAAAGCTGTTGAAACTTGATTTTATTTCAGGGTCTGCAACTAAATTTTTTAGTAAATAGATTTAGGCTGTCAATTTCCAGGCATGCTGTGCCATCAGCAGGTAGAGACTGCTGTGACCAACGTGGAGGCTGTAGCAGCAAATTTTATTATAGACTGGTAATTGAATTGAACAGGTTTACATTTGAATAGATTTACTGCAGCATGATCTCTGACATGCTGCATGGGACTGAAATCCTCGTCTATACATAAAGACATGTTTAAGACATAGGGGGCCAAATTCATTCCTGTTGTAAATCCATTCTAACCAATAGAGTTATACTAAGGATACACTTGTCCCTGTATCTAATTTTCCCTGGGTGCTGGGAAGACAGTAGGAATCAGCTGCATACATCTAACCTAAAGGAAACAAAACATTATCATCTATCATTAAAATCTTTACATAAAGGACACTGTCAAGACTGACAAATCCACAATTTAATCCATCCTAAACAAAAGCGCATCCTCAAATGTTTTCTAAGTAGTTAAAAACAATCTCTCTTAAAAACAAAGCTCCAACAGCATGTCGTGTATCAGTCTGGTTCCAAATGCCAAAGACCACCACCAAGTGGGGCAAAGAAACTGAACTCTCCTTCCGCTCCCTAGACAGGGCCGGATTAACCTTTTGTGGGCCCGGCGCCAAACATATTTGTGGGCCCCCATGGAGGCAATGGAGCCTGGCGTGGGGAGCTCAGTCCCCGGAGCGAGGGGCCAGCCAGAGGCAATGGGGCATGTCATGACCCCAGGGCGAGGGCACTATTTACAAACCGGCAGTTGCCAGACACACAGTGGCCTGCCCAGCCCAGTGCTGCCAGCATGCCCCTTCCCCTTGGGGGTGGGCCTATTCCACACCACCCAGCCCCCCACCCAACACCCCATG
>NW_020664613.1:4486768-4501521 GCF_002925995.2 Terrapene triunguis | reverse complement strand
CCCCCCCCCCATACTCCCCACAGACCCACTCCCGCAAGCCCTGCCTCCTGGCCACTCACCAACCCTGCTGGGAGGCGACTTTCTCTGCCGGGCTGAGCCGGCAGCACAGCCAGGGCTGGTCCCAGGGCCGGGAAGCGCTCTGTCCCCTGGGGAGTGGCGCAATCAGCAGGCCAGGACCTGCCCCAGCCGGGGTCCCTCAAGACGCACTTGCCCAGCCAAGCCCTCCACACTGTTCCCCCGCCCCCCCCCCACACACACACCTGGCTGAGACTGGCCAGGCTTCTGCACCAGTCCCAGGTGGCTCAGCTCCAGGGAGACAGGTGGGGCCCCACAGGTGGTGGGAAGCAGAGATTGCCCAGAACCAGAGGTGCACTAGGGTCTGGCCAAGGTGCTGAGAAGAGCAGGGGTTGGGGGCCAAGGTGCAGAGAGGAGCCCTTGGCCAGCCAGGAGGCAGGCCAAGAGGAGCAAGCGGTGGGCTGGGGGAGCCAGCGGGGTCTCGGGGCGCAGTGCAAGCAGAGCAGGCCGGGGCCCCTTCTGAGCATGAGCCCGGCTCCATGGAGCCACTGTAAACCTGGCATTGTCCCTAGAAGTCATCTCTCTCAGGCATGGTTGAGCCATATGTGCAGGGACAGGACAGTGCAACCACACTGCCTGTGCTTTATACTTATTTTGTGGAAAGAAGATTTCAGTCTCTTATACTGTCAATTTAGCCCTTCTCATGAGCATTACATTCAATAATTAAAAACAAACAAAATTCCCTGTGTGTCTGCTGGCCAACCCATCCACAAGAAAGAACTGCGTGCTCGTAGGCAGGCAGCAAAGAAGGTGAGTGGAAGGACAGTGGGTTTGTCGTCAGTGGGTGGTCCAGCAAAGGAGTTTGGAAATTTGACCATGTAGTAGACTTCACTTGGAAGGAGCTGATTGTTGCTTTATAATCAGGGGAATACTTTAAAAAATGCACTTTGGGAGGTAAGTCAAATTTTGGTCAGTCAACTGTTATATTTCTCTTGATTTTCTACTGCCCTGTCTGTACCTGCATAGTAACTTACACCAAATTGGAATAGTAGAGGTAACACCTATTTTGAATAAATATAGTTGACCACAAGGTGGGAAAAGACAGTGGAGATTCAGGTAGTGTTTCTATGAAACAGAGGATTTAAAAAAAACCCCACTCTTTTACTGAAAAATTAGACACAATAAAGTGTTGATAACCTGAGCTGCAGTTTGGTTAAAACAAATGGGCCTGATTCTGTTCCCATGACATTGGTATTAGTGTACACTTACTGGTAATATGGGTGAACAGAACTGAAAGCAAAATCTGGCCAATAATATCCCTTTGACATCATCACATGGTATTCATTACTCTCATCAAGGCAACTTTTATTTTGAAATCTGGGTAGTGCATTTTAAGGGACTGATTTTTAAGCAACTACTGTGCAAGAAAAACAGGTGAACAAATCTGCACCTGAACTGTGTGCACAATTACTGTGATTGCGCATGCAGATTGGGAAACTGAACATAATTAGTCATTTTCAGAAGCAATTTCCTGATTTGCACATACAGCCACAATAGCTGCACACACAAACTAGGCATGCAATTACAAATATTTATGCACATGTAATTGTGCACGTCACATTTAAGAATCAAGTTATAAATCAGTTCACCCATCTGAACACTTAGTAGTGTCTTTCCATTCCCTCCTATTAAGAACAAGTTCCTCAATATGCCTGTATTTTAAATTATTAGTAATACAAGGCCTTTTTTTCCTATTGACAAAGATTTTAAGCAGCACAGTCTCTTTCAAAAGCTGTCATTACCAGGTGTTCCTTTCATTTTCCAGCTTGTCTAAAGTTTCCAGTTTGGCCTTTGCGCAATGGCTATTAGTGGCTGAAACAAGTCAGGTTTTCTACACATAAGGAAATCCAAGCCGCACCAGAATGGAGGGCCAAATCCTGCAGTCTTTACTGAAGCAAAATCCCCATTGAATTTGACAGGAGTTTTGCTTGAGTGAAGCTAAGGACAGCAGGATTTGGCTCACAGGATCATAGCGTCTGCCAAAGCAGTTGCACAGAACGAGGTTTATTCTTAGTAAGCATAATCCAATAAGAATATGTCTGGAGGTGCGTGATAGGCCTAATTTTTCCATCATCTCTCTATTGCTCTATATTCTTCTTAGACATTACCAGAATGACTATAGTCTTTTAAAACAGGTTTCAGGGTATCTACGGGATTTGTAAAAATCGGTCACCAATTAAAGCTGACTATTTTAAGTTATGTTCAAACAAAATTGCATTGGAAATTGTATGGAGATATTCTAAAGTGGTTGCTTAATGCTGGGGATTACCCATTGAATGCAACTGTTAGAACAGATTTCACTGTATTTATTTTAAATTGTTATCTAGCGCAGAAGTCAATGAAATTATTTTATTTTCTGTTACTCTCTCTTGATGGCGACAACGCAATCAAAATTCAGTGAATAAAATCTATGCCTAAAAAATGACATCCTCAAACATCGACAATAGAGAGAATGGTAGGGTTTCTGGCATGTAAAGAATGTATTTTTTCCTGTAGTTTAGGGCCCAAGTCTCCCTGCTAGTTTTATATTGATGTTACTTGGGTATATTAAACCCTGGGCCTGTCAGGATGGTTTCTTGGAGATATTTTCCTACATTTACCAGTGATTTAGTGCCTTGATTTGGAAAAAGAGATGTAGCTGATGCATCCAAAAAAATATTAAAAAGCTTTAAAGACAGGGGGTGAGAGCTTGTGTGCGCGCTTAACATTCAGGATCTGATTCTCTTCTCCCTTACCCCAAATTTTGCACCAGTGTAGCTTCATTGACTTGAGTGGAGTTACTCTGGGTTTACACCAGCATGCCGCGAGAGGAGAAGCAACCCCTTCACTTTTCCTGGTGATATCAATAATCAGTACAATGTGGAAACAGAAAATCATAGAATGTAGTTGTTGTACCAGTAACAGTGTAGAGTAAGAGAGAGAACACAGGCTTGAAACTTCACAAGGTAACAATCTTATGGAAACAGATAGGGGTTTTTGTGATGATTATTCTACTAGCAGCCCATTGAAACAGATGGAATGTTAGGGCGTACCTGATATATTCCACACTAGAGAAGATGTGTTTTACCTGGATATACCCGGAATCTTCAGCAAGCAGTCAAGCAGTTAAAAACTTGGGCATGGATATACTGAGGTTTCTTTCTGCAATAGGTGGTCAAAACACTTACCATCTCTCTTCTTTCCTGATTGACCTGCAATTGTTACATGTATTTGTCAACAAGATACGTATTGACTAGATCAGCCTTACCTTCTTTCAGCATGCCAACTTTTAGACACTTCATGAAGCGGCAGGCTTGGCAGGACTTGCGTCTGCGCTTTGTGATTTCACATTCATTTGTTGCTGGGCAGCTGTATTCTATGTTACCTGTGGTACAGATTTCAGAAAAAAGAAGCCACTGAGAAATGTTAACTGACAAATACCATCACTATATGAACAGAAATCGTAACATTCCTAGTGTATTTCATTAGGAGAATACAAGCATGCAATTAAAAGCAATCGTTACTGGCTGGCCAGTGGAAATGGCTTTGAGATTACATTTTAAAAAAAACACACAAAAAACAGCCAAATTCAGACCCTATTTGACTTTTTTTGCTCAGATGGCTGTACACAAAAACTGCAAAAGCTTCATTAATATGGGCCTGTATCCTGATACAACCGTATCCCCAAGCAGATTCCTTCATGTAGATTATTCCTGCCAGGGGCAACAGTAATCTGTGGAAGCTGGGTCAGGAAGCATCTGCACTAAATCACAAGGACCATGTCCCTGATCCAAGAACCCCCATCCAGAATGCCTCCTCCATGCCTGGGCCGTAGAAAATCTTCAGAATGTCAACTGTGTTGGGTTTGGAGAAGTTCAGAATGAGACATAACAGTTGTACCTTTCTTATCTGCCTCTCTTCTGTAGACATATGAGGAAGAGGTGGCCTCTAGTGCTTTATTATGGCTGTTAGGAGGTGACTGTTGGAATTAAAAGCATTCTTGGACTACACTGTGACTTTAGGGCAAAGCCTGCAGTAGACAGCAGTGCAGCAGCTCATCCTTCTCCCTCCAGAACTGGGGGCACAATGTCCCTAAAAGGGCAGGGCTGCACAGCCACAATCACACCTGGTGAAGGCCACAGCATACACTTCCCACTATTCTAGGCCAGTTCTGCTATCCATGTCACTGCCTCCTCCCTCCCCCACCCCATTTTGGGGCTTCTAGCTCTTTGGTGGCAGAGCAGTGTTTCATCTTTGTTTTATACAACACTGAGCATATTGTTTGTGCTCAACAAATAAATAAAAAAAAGATACACACGAAATAAATACTGTTAAAAATTTCCAAAATTTCCCAATCCCTGTAAGTATCTGAGTCCAAATGAGGGAAAGTTTTGTCCCAATGGTATATCTCTTTTCATAAAAGGCTTCTGCTGTATGTCTCTCTAACCGTGCATCCTATTGTTCACCACTCAATTCAATAGGACAGAGTCTGTGGTAGTCAGTAGTTTTGCAAAGAAACTGACTTTTAAATAAAGCATCTTCCCCCATCAGCCCTGTCACATCTTGCTTTAAAGGTATTTCGTTACTTTCTAACCCTTTCCCCTGTGATTAAGTGCATTAGTATCTTAATGAAAATGCATTCTGTTTATTGCCCTCTTGGGAAGCGAGGGGTCATCACACCACATGAATAAATTGTCATCAGAGACAGTCCGAGCATAATTGCAATTTTGCTGCTCCATGTTTGTTGCACTCAGGGTCCGTCAAAATCCCCTGAAACATGCGCAGATTCTAGTAATTAGCATAGAGTCTGCCTGGGACCACAGCATTGATGAAATATTTCAGAGTTAATCACACTTTGTAAACACTGATTTATATTGACTACCTTTCTCCAGACTGATGTCTCCTCATTAAATATCACATTAGTGGATTGCAGGATAGCACAAAGACTCAAATGCTCAGCAACTGCTAATTCAACAGGAAGTATTACTTAAACCACTTATATCTATTGAAAATTGGTTAAGTATTTATGATAGAGAGGTCTGCACGGTGCAACATATGCAAGATAAACCCATCAGAAATCTCTCACTAAATTAGCATTGTAACTTAATGCATTTATGCCAATAAAACTGACATACTTTGCACAACCTTTTCAGGGCTGTGCAGGCTTCGGTCATTTAGAACATTATTGCATAGTTGAATTAGCAATGCTTGCAAAAAGGCAGGGAATCAGGACATATCTGACCACTACAGGATCTGTTGGCACAGCTTACAACTTGAATATACCCTCTGGTCCCTTCCATAGCTTCTAAGCAGAAAACTCCCTAATAAATATGGCTAGAGAGTCTGCCTGTACAGTAAATTAGGAAAGATGCTCTCCAGATGACCTCTGCTTGATACTAGATAATGGAGGTGGTAAAAAATATTTTTGAGATATGTGGGGGGAGGCGAAGAAAGGGTGACAGCAAGACTATCCCAAAATCCACACCTTCCTTTCTCATGCTGCATTATACTCCCTCAGTGAGATGACACGGGCACCTACCAATATATGCCATTCAAAGGACTTTATAAACTTCAGTTAAACTCACCACACCACGGTAAAGGGAAACAGAGGCTGAGAGGCGAGATGATTTACCCAAGGTCTCAGAAGCAGATAGGAACAGATGCAGGATAAGGACTCAGAAATTCTGGGTCAGGGTTCTGTGCTCACACCACTAAACCATGCCTCTCTTTGTCAGGCACCTAATTTTCCAGATTCACCCCTTGCTGGGTCCTTGTATGAAGGTGTAGACGTAGATGCAGACACAAAAAGGTTGGGTTCAAAACTAGGAGATGGTAAAAAATGGAGTCGTTTTCCACAGCATGAAGTTCAAACCCATTAGCCTGAAGGTTTCAGATGTATCCAACACCATTGGAGACAAGACTGGGTGGAAGAGGAGAGATAAAACCCAGTGCAAATGGCTGTCAGGTGACATGATAGGCAATTGATTGTCTAGAAATTTTGGTTTTCGAGATGGTGGTTAAATAGGGTTATATTTTGCCATTATTTCAACCATTAGATCCCAGTAATTTGGTTGGATGATTAAGATTTCCTTATCCATTTAGGCCGTTTTGCTTTAATAACTCATCTTCTATATCGTAGGACTGATTCTGATCTTAATTTCACTGCTGCAAACCTGGAGTACCTCCAATGAAGTCAATGGAGAAACACTACTCTGGATTTATTTTGGTGTAACTAAGATCAGAACCTTGCATGGCTCCAGAAGAATTGTGTGGCCCACAATTTAGCAACAGTAAGCAATATTTTAAAAAGTGTGGCCAGTGTGTGAAATCTAGTCACTGGAATCAAAAAGTCTCTGTTCAACAGATGGCTGCAGTAGTCTACTGAATGCCTACTTGCATAGATCTACGCCTATTTCTACTAGTGAACTGTCCTTGAAAATCCTCCTTGAATTTTGTTGTTGTTCTATAAGTTGCTAAAAATGTGCTGTCCCAAGCACTCACTAACGTTATTACATCTATTTTGGTACCAGTTCAAATTTATTGCACCCTGTAGGTCATGAGGTCTCTTGTATTCACTTGTTTTTCTTCAATGCACTAAAAACTGCAAAAGAGTCAAAAATGTATTCAGCAAGCACTCAGGCAGTAGATGGTTACGCTAGACACTTATTGAGGGGGTTGCATACATATGTCAAGGGTTTCCAGATCTGCCTTGAAATTTCAGTGAGAAGATGATGTTAGAAAGATACTTTACCATTTTCTTATCTAGAGTTGCTAAATAATGCTAGAGGGTGAATTGGGCAGCTACTAATGGCATAACTTGAGTTTACCCAGTTCTGTCAATAGTTGGAGAGGTAGCTGTTTTATACAAGGAACAAAATCAACATGGCAGCTCAGGGTTTTTACACTGGGCTGACAAGAATGATAGAGCAATTTATAATATCTCCTGGCTGGTTTTCAGAAAGGACTGGGCTCTGATTACTTATTTTAAAGTCTTTTGTACAATTAGTTTGCAGGCAATATAATTTTCTCACTTACTCCTTAATAGAATCTTGCAGCTAGCTGGCTGATAGAATAACAGGGTATATGTAAAACTCCTGCCTGAAGTGCTAGTGGATAATTTGTATATTCCTTTCAGTAGCTTAATGGACTTTCACAGTTTGGCAGTTAAAGGGCTGAATAATGTAAATTAGTATGACGTTTCAAAATAAAAATATATGTCAAATTCTCACTCCCCACACACATTGCCCCGCATTGTTATAATGCATTGGGATTTATGTCAGTGCTGAGTTCCTTTTCTTTCCATATAGACACAGAATATTTTATATTAAAGCATCTGCTTATTTTGCTAATGATTTTAATTTTATTAGCTGGGCCAAAAGGCATGAAACTATAAATGACACAAAGGGCATTAAAAGCGAAATTTACCCTTTAAAAAAAAAAAAAGAAAAGAGAACTACTTTGAAATAATAGCATCTGTTCTTGAGTTAGCAATTAGAGTTTTAAAACATACAGTACATAATCTGCAGTCTGTCTGCTTTTAAATGCCCCAAATCATAAAATCTCTTCATGTGGCTCAAATTATGCATGGATAAGGGCATCATATTTTCATGTTACAAAGATAAAAATGGCCCAAAATACCCTAAGGTTTTTAAGGTCTCCTGTGTGATGTATGGGGCTCCAAGATGAGTTTGATAATTAGTAAAACACATTTTGTGGGGGAAAGGGTGGTTTCGCAGTCACTGGGAGTGATTGGGCACTGCTGAGGTCCTGGGGACCATTTTGGCAACTGGTTGGTGGGTGGAGACATGGATTAACATGTTTGGACCTTCATCAAAGTTCAGGGCATAGAGGGCCACAGCAGAAAAGAAGGTAGAGTCCTGACAAAGACAGGTCCATTAAAAGTGCAGGGTCATATGCAATGGCCCCCTAGCACATGTGATCCTCAAAGATGAAAAGTAACCCTCATGAATATCAGTAGTGGGAAGATGGCTTTGGAAACAGACTCAAAACTGTGGGATGAGGCAAGGGAGGGGGGTTTATGAAACGCACTTTTCTGGAAATACTAGAATACTTGATACAAAGATAATAATACTTAACCTTTACATAGCACTCTTCATCAGTATATATCAAAGTGCATTAATCCCCATTTTACAGATGCTAGAATTGAGGGACAGGGAAGTGAGGCAGCTGACCCAAAGGCAGACAGCCAGTCAGTGACAGAGGGGGACTTAAACCCAAGTCCTCCTGGCTCCCACTTTAGCGCTGTAGCCACTGGACCACCCTAGCTCTCGAAGAAAAAAAGATGAAAGAATGGAGATGAGCGCTAAGAAAGATACGCGGAGCATATTTCAGACTGGTGGGCAAAGAGGCAGGGCAGAAATATATAAAGACAAAAATTAATCCAAAGTATAGGCAAACCCCACTGGTTTATTCATGGAAAGACAGATCACTCAGCCAGAGATGTAGTATACATACGTCTTCTTCTATAGGTAATAATAGTTGGCCACCATTTTGCTGTATTTCTTCAACAGCCAGAAAATGGTGGGACAAGGGAACTGAACTAGTAGCCATATTCCATATCTATGTCATCCGTTACACCTGAGATTAGGTACATCCTTCCCAAATATCACTGTATCCAACTGATCACTTATTTTGTCCTTTTTTCTGAAAATGTATTTTTCAAAGTAATAAAAATATAGTCAAACAAACAGAGAAAAATATTATGTGCTTTTTGGCAAAATAATATTAATTGGTTAAAATTTAAAGATCATAAAACTTGTCAGGTATTGGGGAAAACATTTGTATAACCAAAAGTACTTTCCCCTTTAAACTCTCAACTGCACAAATTCTGTTGTTTCATTTCTCCAGATGCCATGGTTCATGAATCTCAGAGGCAGCAAACAGTGCAGTACATACAGCCTGAAGCCAGTTGCTCCAATAAATGCTTTGAGGCCTGCTCAGATCTCCATGCATTTGGAATTATGCATATAAGCCCCAGTTGAGGAAAGCACTTACCCACATGTTTAATTTTAAGCATACCATTAATTAAAGTTAGGTATGTGCTTAAATCCTTCACTGAATCGAACCCATAATTCCCTATGCAACAAGATAGGGGGGGCGGGGGGAAATCACACACAGAGTTTTATTCCCCTCAGTCACACTTGAAGCAATACTCAAAGCATTTGAAGGTGTAATACTCAAGGCATTAGAGTACTGCTGCACCCTGGAAAGGAAAGAATAAAGGGGTTCAGGAAATCTAATAACAGATATAAAAGAAGATCCAGGTTGAGAGAGAAGAGGAAAATCTGTTTGGAAGGAAAAATAGTCCACCTACAGGCAAGAAAGCAGAGGCAATTCTAAAGGCATATGAGGTAACAATTCTATTGGGTGGGAAAGTAGAGTCAATAATGAGAAGTGAAAACTGAGCAGAATAAAATCAGGGGATCTAATCCAGGGAATGGCTCGGTCTCAAACTGATTACAACCATCTAATGTACCCTTCTGACATGTCCTTTCTACTTACATTCAAAAAGCATTCCTACTGTATGCACTATTTGTTCCTGCAGAATTCTGCAACCTAAACTCTTTTTAAAGATTTGGATCAGCTTGGAGAAATGTTTTCTTCATCCTTAATAGGACCCCCTACATTGGCTGATAACCAATTAAAAATATCATTGGATTCCTCCTTCAAGAGGGTCTCTCCTAGGCTGGCTGCCATCTTCAAAAATTGCCCACGCTTTTCTGTGGACTCTGTAATCCAGGAAAGCCCTTGAAGACAGCAGTTAGCCATGATTACAACAAAGATAGCGGAGGAAGGGGGGAGGAACTGCCTGGGAATCAGTGACCAAAAAGAAGCATAGAAAGGCAGTGAGGGGAATGCTAGTCACAGGATCCCGACTATGAGAGAGAGTGGATTAGACTATGCTGCTCAGACAACATAGTAATGAGCATGGTATAAGGATCTGAACAGAACAGAATACTTTCAGAGAATCTGAGGGAAGGAGGGCACTATAAAAGTACCAGGTTGACTTAGGAACAGGGTAGGGGAAGAAGGCCTCAACTGGGTTAGAAAATACATCAGAATTTTTGACACCTTAACAAAACTGAACTGAGGAACCAAATAAGATTTGTTCAGAGGTTAAGGTCTGAATTCTTCATGCACATAGAACTGGAAGTCAAAGTGACTACTTGCATGACTAAAAAAAAATACTCACAGGAGTAAGGTTTTGAAAGATTGAACCCAAGTATGAAGTTTTAAGTTTAACTCCAATTGACAAGTTCTTAAGGGGGCCTCAACCAGGCCTCTAACTGTGCACTTCTAATGTTGTAGTTAGAGGTCTAAATTCTGTCATGTCTCATCTGTAGCTGATTAAGCCGACAAATGATGTGTCCACATTTTTTCACCCAGTTGACCACAATAACAAAATTGCGCATGCACAATTAGATATTGTTCTATAATTTTGGTTCTAAAGGTCTTCAGTTTTAAAGTCTCTAAAACCACTTAAACATAATAGTAGAGTTTCCTTGTCTGTTAAAAATGAAAAACAAAAAGAGTGGCTGATTTTGAAACATCTATACTCAACCTCAAAACATTTAGCCAAGGGATCCAGCCTACAGCATGTGACCCTCACTAAATTTCCATTTAAAAAGAAGCCAGTATAGTGTTGTAGAAGAACGAACAAAATGTTCAAAACTTGAAAAAGATTCTTTTCAAACTTTTTGTAGCACCAGTAGTAAACAACATACATGCAGATTTGAGAAGAAAATGTAAAGATATTGTTCAGTGTCGTATTACATGAAATGATGGGTTCAGCTGCCTAATTTTACTGTAAACAAGTATCCCACATCACAAAGACCACCACAACTGGCACTATGGGACTGATGCCTCCTAGATGTGCCAAGTGTCGTTGACTTCCACTGGAGTCAACTTACCTGTCTTCAGTGGGAAATGAGTGCACTCAGGCCATCTCAAGATGTGTTCTGAACCTTACTGAACCACGACCTCCTTGGCAGTCATAGCATAGATGTCTAAGGAGCATGGAGGCTGAAAACTTGAAGTTTTCATTAAACTAAATAAATGAAGGGCCAGATTTTCAGCCTTCAGGTAGGTGCATAGGTCTAGGGCTGGGCCTCTGAGTATGACAGTTTTCTCTCAAAGCTAGTGATGTTCCATCCAGGTCAGTGTTGAAATACATTGATAGGGAAGTGTACAGAAGCTTGCACTTCTCCTGCCTTGTTGCTGGTCCATGGATACACAGAGAACTTCAGTCTCCAGGGCTGTCAATCTGGCAACTTTCACCAGCAATAAAAATTAACTTTAGAAAATGTATAGACAGATATTTTAAAAAATAATAATCATGTGCTGGCTAAGACCTCGTGTGCCTAGTTTAATCTATACTGTGTTTTACAGGTGAGTCAAACACCTTCAGAAATTCAAGTTCATAACACAAATGGAGAACTAGCCCTAATTATAATGGCACCTGTTGGTGCCACTGTACTTAGAACTATTAATCTGTCTCTTCCTTTTCCATTGTTTCTGATGGGTTTTAAACAGCAGGCAGAAACAGTCCTCGTTCCCATTTTCAGCTAAGCTAAATGCAGCATATAATTTACAATGCCGTAAAGGAAGCAGGGATAGTAAAAATGATAGAACCAGCACTACATTTTTAAATTTCTCTCTGGTTCCCAGATTTTAGCATGTTTATATTTTACTGTCTCGTCTTGTTTTGCTGCCACAGTTGTGCAGTTACATGATGATGGGATGAAGGGATGTATAGAAAGGGAATTAAAAATACTTCTTCAATAGCTTCACTGCTTGCTTAAATATTCTTTGAAAGAAATGCTGATGCAAAGACTTTTACTTATATAAGGAAGGTGAATGAATTAATCAGGTAATGCTGGATTCAGGTAACAGTGTTAGGTTCACTGGCGGGCTGCCATTTTGCACTAAAGCCAAGATCCATGGCTCGGTGATGCTCAAAAGTAAGCACCAAGATTCCTAGCGCTCACCTCTACCATTTTATAAAAATCACAATCCTGATTAAGATACTGGAAAACAATGAAGTCTTATTTAATTTGTTTTCATTTCCTCAAGAAAACGTTATGTGGACATTACAGATGGAGTCAGCTGAGCAGTGTGTAAATTAACCTTTGGAAGCCACTTTGGTCACATGCTACCCAGAACCAAACTTTGTGTCACCCATTTTAAATGTCACCATATCTGAATTTACATAAGTAGCTGTATCTTTCCTGATTACCTCGCTGATTAAAAAAAAAAAGTTTACTGTAAAGCGTTCATAGATTTGCAGATCAAATTGGCTCAGCAATGTGTAAACATGGCACTCAAAAGAGGGTTGACAAACCTGATCGTTAACAAAGTAAAAACAACTTTGAATAACTAAAGAGGTCAACCCAAGGTGTCTGGCTTATAGTTTGAACAAGGTTTGACATGTGCTTTAGGAACTATACTACTGCAGAACTGTGGAGCTGAAAGGTCTTCGATAATCAACGTGAAATGAGAAGGAAGTCTCAGTCCAGTTCCTAATGGAAACGTGTCCACAAGGCAATGATGATGACCATGTTGGAATGCTTCTTAGCTGCCTTAGATGGACAAGGATTGAACAGGGTTAAGGCTCATAAATGAGATAGAGATTAAAAGACAATAGGGACTCAATAGCTATGTTTTACCTATCTATGCATTAATAGAAGACTGCAGTCTCCAGTGCTGTCCATCCAACACCTTTAATGAAAAATAAATTTAAAAAATACCCTAGAATCTGGAAACATGACAGTTGTGACTCCAAAATATTTACACTTTTGTAGCATTTTCCCTTTGGTCAATGATTAATTTTACACCACAGATCTTCCCACCAGGCTGCTGCCTCAACAGTTGTGTATTTTTTTGTTGTATTTTCATGCTAGGTTGAAGATGACAATCACCTAGGAGATGGGGGTGGGGTGTTAATCAATTTAGAGAAAAAAAGAAAACACTTGAACCTTTCAAAGCCCATGGACCCCATCCGGTTCCCATGGAAACCAACAGGACCTTTGTGCATGTAACTTAATAAAAGTTTCACCCAAAGAGATGACAGAGCAACTATATATTATTAAATGCAACAATGTGTAATTTGAAGTAGTACAACAAAATAGGAGTCAGGAAATTTAAAGTTAATGTTCCGACACCAAGAATAATTTGGCAACATTTGGCATATGGAGTAATTTCTATTCAAATTGTTGTCTTGTTAAATGGGTTTTTGATCTCTTTCATGCTAAATGTTAATTATAAAATATACAGGGCGTGCAACACTGTCAGAGGCCCAGCACAAGGCCTATGCAGCTACCTGAAGGCTGAAAATGTGCCCCTTTATTTATTTATTTTAATGAAAGATGTGTTTTCAAGATACCAGAGAATGCATCAAAAACTGCATAGAGACCCTAAAAAAAAAATCAATGGACCTGTGACTAGTCTAACACTTGCTATTTTCTAGTGTCCCTGATGTTAAGCCAATTTGGCGGTGGATTTGGCTGCGTGTATGTATTTCTGAGACATTTGCAGTCACCCCTCGTGTAAATTATCCAAGAAGCAACCTAAGAGCAGCAACCCTGTAAGTGCTCGGCTGAACAGAGAGAACATCCAGTTCTCCCTTCCTTTATGTGATGTCAGATGGGGGGTGTATGTGTGTGCAGAACTTCATTTAATTCTACTCAGGCTATAAGCAGATGGTCATTGTGTACATTCAACTGTGGTTTTTCAATCAATCACATAATTATTTAGTTTAAAATATTTTCCAGAAACAGTTGCTACCTCTCATCAAGAATTATTTCCACACATTTTTTCAAAATTCAGCTGGTTTTGGATTATTTGCCTGAAAAACTCAAAAAGGGACTCAGGATAGATTCCCCCCCCCCCCCACCCCACCCCACCACCATCTTATAAAGCACACACACACAAAAAAGATTAATTGCAGTTTCCTCAAATTTAAGAACAAAATTAGCTCAGACTGAGGACAAGTATGGATTTTTCAAACTGAAAAATAAAATTTTGAGCAAACCGTTATTGTCTGAAAGCAAGGAGCTGTCACTTTTGTTACTAGTGAAACTGTCCTTTAACAATTCATATTAAAGTGAAATTCCCCTACTCGGGGCTGATCCAGCTCCACTAAAGGCAATGGAAAATGGAAAGTGGATCAGGCTGTAAGTGAGCATAATGCTCACCTTCAACCTAACTTTATCAAGCTCAGCCTTGCTTCCATTGTAGTCAATGGGAGTGTTGTCAGTGATGTCAATGAGGAGCGGCATTGTGCTTTGCAGCCTGAGCTAATTTAACAGTTTATGAATGATAACTTGGAAAGGTTTGATAAGTGAAACATGGACTTTTTTTCCACTGAAATCTATGATTAATTTCCCATCAGAATTGAAATATTAACATTTGAAAGGAGCAATTCTTTCATTTGAGATAAGCAATTTTTATATACTCAGTCCTAGTAGTTGGTTCTTTAAGCACCCCTGTTTTCTATTCTATATTTATGTTCCTCTTTGTGCATATTTATTTTCTTATTTATGCTTATTCAATTATCAACTAATTTTTTTAAACAGATGGAGAAGGAGGCGAAGTGTGATGTGAACCACAAAGTGAAATTATACAGTGAGAAATTGCCTTTAGGAATATTAGGGACAAATTCTGCCCTTTGTATCAAACGA
>NW_020664613.1:4384753-4486758 GCF_002925995.2 Terrapene triunguis | reverse complement strand
AGATTTTTTGGCTCCCAAGGACAGCGTTATATCGAGGTAGAGGTGTAGGTGTTTACTCTAGGGATGTTAAACTTCCAGTAACATATTCTTAATCATTGTCTGGTATCTAGCTAGATAACAGGAATACAATGTCCTGTTATACGTCCAATCCAGTACTCCTCATCCAAAAAAAACTTCCAGTTGATTCTCTAGTGTGAAAATGTCTCATTGATTTCAACAGGAGTTTTGCCTGAGAGCCCAATGTTGCTGATCCACATCAGCATTCTTTGCTCACAAGCAGGCACTTGAGAGACAAGTGGAAGCCACCACTCAGCCACATCAGGGAACGCAGTGTATCGCATTGTTCTGCAAAAGACACCTGACCTCCAGAAGGCTTCAGAAGCAGCAGCATCTGGCACTCCTCAGTGGGAGGGATTGTATGTTTGCAACAATGCAAAGTCTTGGGGGGAAGAGGGGAGAGGCAAAAGGGGAATTAGACGAACAAAAGGGGGATTCTCAAGGCTCCTAAAGGGCTCAAGAACCACCCTCTGGGAATGGTTAAATCAAAACAACATATATTATCTGTCCCTCAATTTTACATTAAATAATTAGTTACATATTTGAGACACTTCAGCGAAAAATTTCAAATGTAAATGCCCGGAGTTGGGTAATTAAATCCAAATTTAAGCTCTTCAGGAAAAGTGGCCTTATTTTCAAAGGTACTGAGCCTCCGCCTCTCCCCACCAACTCCTATTGCCTTCACTGAGCATTCAGCATTCAGCACATCTGACAATCAAGCACCTTTTATTTAGGTGTCCAAATATGGGATTTTAGGTGCCTAATTTTAGGCACCCTAGCCTGACCTTAATTCAATGTGACACTAAGTTCCTGTATAATAACTACAGACCAGGCATGGCTTCACATTCTCTAAACAAAGCACCTGCAATTCTGCTTGAGACGACGATATCTAAAGGAGAACAGAAGGTTATTTGGACTCCATTGGTTCCACAGCTAGAACAATGGACATGCAAATTGTCCCATTCATACTTACTTATGCCAAAATATGTAATGAGCATCAGGAACAAGTTTGTTATGTGGGCTATTAGGCAGAGACCAAAGCCTGCTAACTTACTTCACTTAGGATGTAATCTGACAGATATTTGGTGAATCTGGTTAAGGCTGGAGTAGTATCTTAGAGGTGAAAGGCCAGTGACTAATCCACTGAAGCACCCAAAACACTATAGCATTACATTTGGTTTTGTCTTTAAATGGATTATAGTTTAAAAAAAATAAACTGGATTTCTCTAACAATTTAAGTGCTGCAGTGCTACAGCTCAAAGCAAGATGTGCCACACGATGCTTATGCACAACAAGGGTATGTTGAAGGAGGCCCACTCAAGAGGTAGCCATGGCAACCTTCAGAAAACAACCAGTTTTCTTAACAGCAATTATTTATCAGTGTCCATGGGGATCTCTATGGAAAAAAAAAATCTGAAAACGCGTAGGGTGCCAAATAGCTTTGCCTACCTTTGACAGTAAAAAGAGAAATGATTGTAGGCCCAGAATCACAGTCCTTACTCAGACAAAACTCCCACTGAAGAACGAAGGAGTTTTGCATGAGTAAAATCTGTAGGACCAGATACTGTAAATATAAAGAAACAATTTATGGGAGGGAGAAGGAACAGGAGTTAGACAGGGCTGTAAAGTTTTACTTTGGACAAGAGAGAAGTGGTGATCAGCACTAACCTTGAATTGTCCTCTTGAAGAAAGCTTTGCAGGCCTCACATGAAGCCACCCCATAGTGGTACCCTGACGCAATGTCACCACACACCAAACACAGTCTTTTGGGCATCGAGTTCAGCATATATTCACACTTGGTCTGTGAATCTTCAGCAATGGTGCTAGAGCAGTCATCATATCGTTTCCTGACGGGCCCATTGCCCCCAAGCCCTGCAGCAGAAGGGTAGAGGGGTGGTGAGTCCAGCCCATTCTGATGTCCATTCATGGTTGAACTGTAGCTCCCGCTGGCGTCTGAAGAGCCACCAGGGCTATGGTGGTTGATGCTGTCCGTCAAAGAGGCGGGGCTTGATGGTTCCGTCTTGATATATGACGAACAGCTGGAATCAATGTGTCGATCTTTGCTTGACATTCTGCAGAGAAGCCTGCATTGTGGGAGAGGGAGGGAGGGAGGGAGGGAGAGAGAAGAATCTGTGTATTAAAGACAGCGCTCTTTAAGATTGCTCTGCAAGGGCTAGGGACCGCACATCATTCATTCATTAGTCAATACCTCTTGTTCTACATGAAGGTAATCAGCATAAGGGCATGACAGAGCTTTATCAAAGCTTCAGACAGGCAGTAAACAAAAACTTTAAAGAGACCAAACCCTTTTTTCTCCCCGTTCTTTCTGCTAGACTGCGTGTCGATTTCAAACCAACTCTCTAAATTTTGAACTTGTCATCCAGTGAGTCAGGAATTCAGAAACCCATTTGATTATTAGAATTTATTTCATTTTCCCCTCCCCCACTGCATTTTTCCTTGCATAAATTCCACTATCGACAGAATCAAACATTTCTGAGTTTGAAGTGAAATGTTGTGCTCAGTAATTACTGTTTGTCAGCACTTTTCGATAAAGCATAACTGCATCATCTATTGATCTGACCATGGAATTGAAGAATAAGTCTCCCAATTACTTTTTATTATTAAAATTTCTTTATTAGGTATAGCTATTTAGTAATGAAGTAACATCATCTCAGGATTCTAACAAATAATTAAGGTTGGACACTTGTTTCACAAAATCTAAGTGGGATGATTCATCATCTCTGGCTGCAATTACTTTTTAGCCATTATCCTCAGACTAACCAGTAATAACTATGCCAGCACCCCATATATCTACGGTTCTAGAGGAGCTGACATTTTACATTTTACTTTCTGGGTTAAAAAAAAAAAAAGGAGGAAATGGATAAAAGTTTTATCTTTCAAAGGGTGAGATCCTTGATTGCCCTATTTCTTAATTCTTGTTTTCAGAATTGAGCATGTGAAGCAGAGACACAAGACACTTGATCTGACAAATTAGCTCTCTCTCAAGAAAAAAAACACACCCTCTTTCCTTTTCTTTCCCGTATGTAAAGCTAACTGTCCTTTTTTGGCAGGAGGTTGGAGGATAGCATAATATTTAGAAAGGTTATGATCAGATATTACCTTCGCTGTCTGTTATTGTGATTACTAAGCCACAGTGGCAAATAGCGTGCTGGGCAAAGCCTTTGTCACTCCCAGTTCACAGACGAACAAGTCTCTGATGACTTTTTCTCAGTTGAATGCAACCACTATATAAGCCCACCCACATGTGGTTATACACTATTGTTTTGGAAACAACCCACATTAAAATCAACCGTAGTTGCGTTTGCAGCAGGCAATTTGGCAGACTTAAAAATAATTTCACATCAGTTTTGAGATGTTACAGCTCTTCTCTTGCTCACATTTATGTGCCATAATAAAATTCAGATGCAGCTTTAAGCTCTGGAGCCAAATTCACCAGTGTAAATCAGAATGAAATTCAGCAACTAGATTTCAGTTTATTCTTACACCACAGTAATCAAGATCAGAATTTGGCCCCTCACTAGAAACGTCCACTTAGGCTTGGTCTACACTTACCCCCCAAGTCGAAGTAAGGTACGCAAATTCAGCTACGTGAATAACGTAGCTGAATTCGACATACCTTACTTCGAACTTACCGCGGTTGAGACGCGGTCCACACGCGGCGGTCAGGCTCCCCGTCGACTCCGCGGTACTCCTCTCGTATAGCTGGAGTACCGCAGTCGACGGCGAGCACTTCCTGGTTCGATTTATCGCGTCCAGACCAGACGCGATAAATCGAACTCGGAACTTCGATCCCCAGCCGCCGAACTAGCGGCTGGGTGTAGACAAGCCCTTAGAGTAAGATTTACCCTATATTCAAAGTGGGATTTAGGTGGTCATAGGGCCTTGGTTATTGGGGTGAATTTTACCAAAAAGAATATCAAAAACAAATTGCATGTGAATATGAAACAAACAACAGACTGATGAGTGGAAACTTCACTCACTACACCTAAACACTATTTTTATTTGGGATGGGGAGGGAGCAAAACCATTCTGTGTCAGCACATAAACCAAGGAAATGGGAAGGTTAAATCCTTAAAAATACCTTATTGCTTTGGACCACCTGCTTGTGTTGTCCTTTTCTCAAGAACTAGTGGGGGGAGAATCCCCTTGCCACCCTGCACTAGTGCATGCCTTTCCTTCTGCATCTGCTGCCTTGTACCCGTCACTGTTAATGAGTGCTGTAATTAATAGATAGCTCTCTCTTGTCTCTCTACTTGCACTCTGGGCTAAGCACTTTTCTCAAGTCAACGTTTGAAAGAAAGCGGGTCGGCACTGACTTACAGCAGCTCTGCAAATTCCTTTTAATTTAGAGCACTTACACCACCACTCCACTTATTACCTTATAATTACTGGACCGCTCTCACATACATTATGATCTTAGACTAGAGTTAGAAGTTATTAGGGTACTAAAACATGGTCTCTCTCTCTCTCTCTCTCTCTCTCGTTCTGTGACACTGAATTTTATACAGCTATGATAAAAAATATCAATTAACTCTTTCACAATCTACCAACTAGAGGTACTTTTCTTGAATACAAGTGCCTGGCCTTTCTTTCGCCTTCCTTTTGTTGTGATTCCATGCATAAAATCATCACTGTTACAACCATAGGAGCACAACTATAGTCTCTAGTCTCTGCTGCTGGCACATTCTCCTCTCTGCAAGATTCCTACTGGTGAATTTGCTCTAGTTTAGGGAATAATTTATTAGAGTACAAATTCTGATGTCACCTTCCCATTCTCAGAATCATTATTTGATTACTTAATATTAAGTCAACAACTAATTAGTTGTCCAAATGCATGTTGTCTTATCTGGTGAAAAAATGGGTTTCTCCTACTATACTGTCAGAACCAAATTATCATCTCTCCTCTTCACAAGCTCAAGATCTGATCTCCAATGCGGTATAGGTTAACAGCTACTCTGCTGGTTTTTGAACTGGCAGTTTCTAGTACTAATCAAGGTTTATCTGCTCTTGGCTGCAGTTTCAGTAGTGAAAACTGGATTGGTGCACAGGAGTACAGAAGTACAGTTCAAACTAACCACTGCAAGGAGATAGGAAAATAGTAGCTTTCAGTGGATGAAAAGTTGCTCAACTCCCTGAAGAAGCAAACCAAAGAAAGGATATATGTATATTTGTGACATTGGCAGTGCGTGGACAACAGGCACGTGTTTCATGCTGATTTTATTTCTCCGTTACTGCACCACTTTCAAATGGAAGAGACTCAAGAGCCGTCTACACCGGTGGTTTTCAAACTGCGGGTCACGACCCAGTACTGAGTCGCGGAATGTAAGGCACTGGGTCGCGGTGGCTCTGGTCAGCACCTCCGACCGGGCTGTTAAAAGTCCCATTGGCGGTGCTGCCCGGCTAAGGCAGGCTAGTCCCTACCTGTTCTGACACCGCGCTGCGCCCCGGAAGCAGCCAGCAGCAGGTCCGGCTCCTAGGCGGGGGAAGGGGGGGCACAGCACTCTGTGCACTGCCCCTGCCCCGAGCACTGGCTCCCGGCTAGTGAGAGCTGGAGGGGGCGGTGCCTGCAGGCGAAAGCCATGCAGAGCCGTTTGCGCGCCTCCATCTAGGAGCAGGACTTGCTGCAGGCCGCTTCCGGGGCGCAGTGTAGTCCGTGGTGCTAGGAGAAGCAGGAAGCCTGCCTTAGCACCCCCGCTGCACCGCTGACCGGGAGCTGCCTGAGGTAAGCCCGTGCCCCAACCCTGCACCCCAATCTCCTGTCCCAGCCCTGAGCCCCCCAAACCTAGATCCCCTTCCTGTATCCCAAACCCCTCATCCCTGGCCCCAGCCCAGAGCCTGCACCCCAGCCCAGAGCCCTGACCCCCTTCCACACCCCAACCCCCTGCCCCAGCCCAGAGCCCCCTTCCACATCCTGAACCCCTCATTCCTGGCCCCACCCCACAGCTCTCACCCCCACAGCCCTCATCCCTGCACCCCCAACCCTCTGCCCCAGCCCTGAGTCCCTACCACATCCCAAACCCCTCATCCCCAGCTCTGCTGAGTCACGGGCATCAACCATTTTCTTCAACTGGGTCACCAGAAAAAAAGTTTGAAACCGCTGATCTACACCTTTGACAGGTTGGGCCATCATCAAGTCATCTCACTAAACATTTGGAATAATGCCTGAACCAGATCTCAGTAAGAATGTTGCCTCCTAATTACTACTTAGCTCATTACACTGAAGACTTCCTAGACACAATTGCATTATATTCTAAAACTACAGTTGGAGCTTAATTCTCTCTTCCTCTATGTCTCTGAAAGTCTACAGCTCTATTATTCGAGCCTGAAATATTCACAACTATCTATAAATTCAATTGTCAGCTCGTGGGTTTTATTCTAGACTTCACTTCAATCTAAAATTAGAGGCACTAAAATTCACATTAACTCTAAGAGGAATGTAGTGAATAAGACTTTATTTCAAAAGAACACCTTTTTGTCAGAAAGAGCTATTTTCAAGATGATGGCTTTATCTGCATTCAAAGAGAATAAGCCCAATTCTAGATTGTGCTGTTAATGCAGAATTTTTTTAGGTCACATTGGATTAATAAAAACCTAAATTTAGTTAAGTTGTATGAATAGAAATAACATGTTTTATATGAAAGTGTACAATATTTATTTTAAAGTCTTGGTGCGTTGTTTTTTCTTTATTATTATTTTAAGTCAAATGAATGATAGCTCCACTGGAGATGGGGTATGTTACCCGGGGTTCTTTCTGAGTTGACTGCTTTTAGCAATAAGCAATAGTGGTTTCAGGCACTTTACTGGTTTGCCAAAATCTCCCCGTACAGGGTATACCCACATGTGCTTTCTAAAACCTCTCTCAGCTACTCATGAACAAAACTGGCGACATTGCTGACTTTGGGTTCACAATCCATTCAGTGCCCACAAAGACAGCAACTCCAGTTTGCTCTAACAATAGTCCCATGCCTGCATCCAAGGGAGAACAGATTCTTAGGAAAACAGTCAGGCCATTTCAAACCTTTAATAATACATCTTAAGTTACATCCCTTCATGTCTGCTATAATGCCAAGATGCAAAAATCCTTCATCTGAGCAAAGTTTAGCTATTTGGCCCAATGCTTTTGGTAGAAAGTTATAGAGAGGGAATGCTAGCAAATGCACTTAAAACCACTTAAAATAGCTTTTTAAATAAAACAGTGGTAGATATTTTGCATGCCACATTTTTCTACAAGGCCAGGAATTTTCTAAATATCACTAATGAAGGTGTTAGTGGCATTACATTTATATTGCTATCTACCTGCTACACTGCTAATGATATTGACAATGCTGACACTGGTTAAATCAGTATCAATGTCCTAGTGGAACATATAAAATAATTGGGCCCAATTAGTCTTAGCAGAGGAAACTCTCCCACCACTCAAGTCAACGGGTGCTTTTCCACAACCAAGATGGCAGGATTAGGCTATTTGGTTAGAATATTGTTTTTGCCATCCTTCCCTTATTTGACGTATGTAAAAGAATAAAAATAACAAATAATGACATCCTGGGATTGGAAAATGGGCCAAATTTTGCTCCATGTTACACCAGCACAGCCCCACTGACTTCAACAGTGCTGCAGTGATGCCGTAACTTAGAGCAGAGCGACCCTTTGTCCCAGTAATTGCACTGGTCACCAATAAATAAATAAACAAACAAACATACATTTACCAAGCTTCCACATAATGGTATATGAGATGTCACAGTTATTTTCTATTGTAAAGGAGATTTTCTTTGGTACTGCAGATAGTGTGTTAATTGTAACTTCTATAAACAAGCCAGTGAGATAGGAATTATTATACACACTTATACACAGGCACTTTAAGAATGCCATCCATCCACTATCTTCCAACATGCTTCTCAAACATCAATTGTGGTCGACTGACAAAACCCCTGTGAGGCAGGGCTATCCCCGCTGTGTAGTGGGCAAGAAAGCCTTGCCCAGGATCACACATGAAGTCTTTAACAGAGCCAGGAATAGAACCCAGCTTGCCATTCTTCCAGGGCCACACTTTAACCACACAGACCAGCCTTCCTCTCATACGCTGTGTTTGCCTTTTAGTAACGTTTCACTTTCTGTACCAAAATCAATAGACAGAGAACAGTGAGGCATGCACCAGAGATTTCCTATATTTTGTTCCTTTGAATGGAAGAGAAAAAGTATTTGTGTGGAAGGAAACCAAAATGTTGCCTCTTGCAGTGACACCCAAGTCACCTCGAGACTCTCTCACAAGCTCTTGTTACAGAGCTGAGTTACAATTTCAGCTGAACTACTTTACAATGAGCATTTTTTTTCTGCTTCAGCTAATTGCACTCTAGTAAAGTGGCAAAATGTGAATCACTTAGTAGGAAAATGGGCACCAGCTGCTATTGTCAGAGAATGGTGATGCCGAAGAAAGAGAAAGCGACTGAATGAAGTGTCATGTCAGAAATCAACGGTGCAACGTGTGATTTTGGAAAACATGACTACTTTACAGAGACAGGGTGTCATTATGGCATCACAGTAATACGGTGCTTTGACAACTGCTGGGTCTAACATATCATCATTGCATTAAGGTGCACTGGCTTAGTTGGGGGAAGGAACAGAAAGGATTCCTTCTTTTAATAACAAATATCTTAAGGTCTGCCTGGTTAACCTAATGGATGAGATCATTAATTGCAAAGTAAGCATTGCTAATCCTGACCCCTCCACCACCACACACACACCCATGTTATGCATTAGGCCTTTATTAACAAACATCCACGCACGGCCTACTGAGGAGTACTTTGTCGCCAAAAAGATGGACATGACTTTCTACATTGTTTTACAAATTTTGAGCAACTTCTCTAAAATCTAAGTTTCTTCTGCCTTTTAAATTTTTCTAGCAGTTTCCATCATTCCATCACTATCAAGCGTGCTGAAGCAAGCAAACAGCTCTCTCCAGGGCTGATGTCAGCACTGCTGACTGTTGGAGCTGTGGAAGCAGTATATGTAGACATCAAGTTGCTGCAAGCAGCAGCCCATGTTACCTGGAGATCAAGAATCTGAAGCCAAATTCCAGCTTCCCAACTGGTACCATGAATCTGCATGTAACCTACTAAGCCACACCACAGAAGAATGCACAATCATTCATTTTCAGTTCAAAGGCCAATATCCCAGGACTCTCAACTTCACCAGAACTGCATTATTTTTAAAAACTGCAAATTGTCCCAACTATCGACTCAAATGTAATAATTCTATGCCCTGTAAGGTTAGGGAGAATATTTTTAACCTTTTTTCCCTACAGTTTTTATTTATGTAAAGCAATCGCAATTGCTCCTCACTCTTGCAAGTTGATTCCCCGCACTTCCTGGTTGATAAACTTTATTAATGGGAAGCAAGTGGTCCTGTGATACCACAACGTGTTGCAGATGATCATTGTTGACAGTTTTTGCGCTTAAGGATTAAATCTGATGCAGTAATGCATACTAGTGTAATTTATCCTTAGCTCATTTCCTTGGACCTATTTCAATTTAGGGTGAGCATCTCTTGTTTATAGCTCTAAATACTGTAAGCGAGCAACTGGCAAATCAATAAAACTGCTAAATGCATAATAATACTGTGTAATTACATACAGGATGTTTTGCATAATTAACTACCTGAGGTGTTCCTTGATATAATGGATATTGATCTAGTACAGAGTAACCTATAAGCCTATAAAATACATACTGTTTATACAAACTGAGATTATGCTTAAAACTCTCATTCTAATAATCTAAACCGGGTTTTGGCACTATATGCGCAAGAGCTTTCTTTTCCTGCCAAGTTCAAATCAATTCTTATGGCATTACTTTATAACTAACGTGATATTTCACTGATGATTACTATTACCCTGATTACTTTGAAGTAATGTAATAATAGCAAAAATACACTTAGATTAAACAAACTACTGCTATTTAATCAATATTATTGAGATAAACCAAGTGTTTTAACAAGTCTGTATATATGCGCTAATGCAGCTTTAATTAAATGTATCCTTAGACATGCACAGTCTCTCTAGCATACTGAGACCACAGATCGTAAAGACCATGACATGAATCCTAAAATTACTTGTAAGGTTTAAATGTGCAGCAATTGCAGGCAGCAAAATTTAAATTTTATCACACCACACAAGCACTGTTCTGTGCCCCAGGCACTCTCTTGGGAACAAAAAGTTCAGAGGGAAGAAAAATAAATGACCTTGCACCTTTGAGCCAACACACCAGGTGTCTGGATAAGAAGCAGGTCAAGTTACACTGGAGATACTGGGCAACAGTGTATGTCACTATGACACACAGGAAGCCTCTAACACGTAAGCAAAAAACTGCAGCTATATGTCACAAACTGAAGTCTAATATTGTATATGCGCCTGTAACATTCATTCATCTGTTGAGATTTACTATGCTACTAACAGACCTCCTCTGTAGTAAGCTTTCTGAAGAAAAGAAAGTCGCCCACTTCTACAAATCTTAAGTCTTTCAAATAGAAATATGGATCAATAAAGTTTTCTTGTGTTCAGACAATTCAGTTTTCAAGCACTCAAAGGAAGGAACACACTGAAGAGAAACCAACACGAGAAGCGGATGACAGCTAAATGAAAATCCTTCCAGGGTGTCTGAAACTCACATCCATAAGGGAACGCATGCTTGTACTAATGTACACAATGTATGAAGGTTCCAACACAGATCAACAATAGCGAACAAGCAAAAAGTTAAGGTTGATTCTCAGTTCTTAATTTTCTCCTTCCTCCTTTGTTCCTATAAAATAGGAATATGGTTGTTATTTAGAGCCACAATTGTGATATTATTCAAATGCTGGTTTTTACATTTAACTTCCCTGTTTGTTTGCTGGTTTTAAATCCCATATCTTGTTATTTATAATTGTATTACAGTAGTGCCTATAGGCCTCAGCTAAGCTGGGGCCCTGTTGTGCCAGGAGTTGTACAAATTTATATTAAGAGATTGTCTATGCTGCAAAGAGGTATAGTGGGAAGGCTGGAACATGACTACTAGAATGGTAGCCAAGAATCATTCTGTGAGAATAAGTATAAAGACTGGGAACAACAACACGTTTATTAAATTTTATTGTCAAATTATGAGCAAACTATTTTATTTAATGTCACACATTAGGACAGAGTGAAACACCAGCTGGTTAAAAATCCAGCTGGTTTTCTGTGATCTAAAATTATATTATCTGAGATTATTCTCTATTGATATCAGGCGGAGTTCACCTGATGTTTCCAGCCTCAGGAGAAGTTAAAGTGACAAGGCATCTCCTAACTATTAATTCTGGGAATTCTTTTTAATTAAAAGAAATCAATTGAAATAGTAAAAGAAAATCAACACTGCATTCATCTAGTTCAAGAAAAAAACCTCCACAAACTACAAAAATAACCAAAGATTTATTCCAGAACGTAACAGGCTTTCCAAAGAAGGATTATTTTGAAATGATTTAGCATCAAAAGCAGTTACTTGTACCAGTCAGAAAGCCAGTACTACAGATCACAGGGACCTAGTTGTCATTTGTCACTGGGGCGGGGGAGGGGAGGAAGGGGGGAGATGAGAAGAAAATGGCCATAAGTCTCAAGACAGACAAAGTTTGTGTCATCACAGCTTCCACAATTTGTCTCAATGATTTTCTGCTGACTCTCTGAGAGGGAGAGAATGTGTGTGCTCAAATGTACATCCGGGCCTATCTCATTACCCAATTCCCTCAGTGATTTTCTATAGATTAATTATAATTCGTTCACCCAAATCAGTGTGCTATTGAAGAACAATTAGAAAGAGCATGATAGGAATGATATCAGATCCTGAGTTCCTTAAAGAGTTAGAATGAAAAGTTATGAAGTAAATGACCCAGTTGGTCCCAGTTCCTGCCCACCTCCTCTCTCTACATGCACACACACCACCGTGTGTATTTGTGTAAAATACTTGGTG
Source organism: Terrapene triunguis (assembly GCF_002925995.2). Lineage (NCBI taxonomy): Eukaryota > Metazoa > Chordata > Testudines > Emydidae > Terrapene > Terrapene triunguis. The sequence goes on along the minus strand of NW_020664613.1, from coordinate 4,474,711 downwards.
AGTTGGAAAATGACGTTTTCCTGCAATCAGTGTTTAAGTGAATGTTTGTCCCTGTGTGTTACACCATGCTGGCAGCTAGCAGCAGGGAGTCGCTGAGTTGTTACTACATTTGATTTGACTGCCAGTAGGAAGCTTTATTTCTACCAACTGTTAGTTGCCAGCTCTGAGAATCTTCTCTTCAATTCCTGCCAGAAATTGCCCCTCTCCCCCATTTTCTTTTCTTGTCCCCTTTTTCACTTCGGAGACCTTTGGCATACGGTGAGGAATCTCCACGTCACGAAGCATAGTGTCTGTTTGTTCATTTTCAAATTTGCCACCCTAACTGCAAAAAGTGAATTATATTCAGCACCCAGAGGCCTGAATTTAAAATCTGGACCCTAGAATAGGAGACAAGTTTACATAAACAAACAGCAGCTCTGGAATTTTATCCTGATCTTTTCTGAAAAATGTGGTATCAGAGGCTGCAGAAATAGCTATAGGCAGATAAAAGCCCCCCAGCCACATCAACGGATGGGGGAACTTGATGGGGCCAGCAGTGAAAGGGGAACAGTCCCAGTAGCAAGGGAGGGAAACATTATCCAAGGGATAGTAGGTATCTCCTTCCTTGGGACTCTGGTACCCATTGGCCAGCTGTTGGACAGGGGTGCTAATGGGCCAGGATTTCCCAGCGCCCAGTATTTAGCCCAGCACAACAGCCATATGGATCCTCTTTTGGCTCCATTCCACCAGCACCACCCTATCCAATCAAACTAGCAATGTGAACCCAGACTGACAGATGCTGCGGGTCTAGTGGTTTGCTTGTTTAGGTGGTCTGGAAGGATTTTTTTCTTCCATGGGCCCATTGGCAGAGGATCAGGGAGTTTTTTGCCTGCCTTGCACCACCTTCAAGTCTCGGTGGGTTAGGTACTAAGTGCATTCCTACTTAACTGAGATATTGGGGTGTGCTGTTGTTTATTCATTGCCACTTGCACCCAGTTCCCAGTGTGGTTAAGAGAATAAAATGAACTGTTCCCAGCAGTAAAAGACCTGGGATTTTAGTGATGGGCCTTCGGCTTCTGTGATGGGGTGAGACCTTGTGGCCTTAACGGGTTGAGATTCCCTCCCTGCTATACCCTCTGTCACCCTCATGGTGGGGAGGGTGCTAGGACTCAAAGAAAGAGGAGTCCTGGGGGGTAGGCTGAGGAGAGCCTACCTTGTGTTATGGGTTATATAGTAAGCAGCCCTGTAACCCCTGCACTGAAACCAATTAAATGCCTGGAGAGTATGGGTGATGGGTGGGTCATGCCCCTCCACTAGTTTAATATCAGTTGCAACCTGCGCTTAATTCCATGCATGTGTCTGTCCTCATTTTGCCACTGTGTCCACATCAATTTGAGTGGCTTTCACTTACAAGAAAAGCATTTGTTATCTAGCTCTCCATGTGCTTCTTGGATCTAGTTTAATAAACAAACCAAAAAAATCCTGAACATGAGAGTGTTTCCAGAAAGGCTCCTCCCCACTGTCAAAAAAGATGCAATAACTTCAACAATTGTTTGCATTGCTTTTTCCCTAAACAATAATGATTTTGATAATTATGATTTAATTATAATGGATCTGACAACAATTTCCAACAATGAACAGCATCTTTACAAAAATTAAAGCAAAATGAATGAGAGTGGGGTGGGGGGAGGAAAAAAAAAACAGTGAGACAGTCTGAGAACTCAGGCTGAATGGAAAAGTAATTAACTCTAAAGAGCTAAAACTGTAATTACAGAAAATTTCATTAAAGGGAGGCAGGTGATTCCATTTTCCTAAATATGACAAGGTGCTGTATAAAAATAAAATAGAAGCTGGTTTCAGTGAGTGGAGCAGGAAAGCCATGTCTTTAACCAGATCAAATTCTCGAAATTGGCTGTCAAGACGGGATTGTTGTGATTTATACCCGTCTATCAAGTGCATGAAAGAGAGAGACAGAGAGAAAAAGAGGCAAGCTGCTGTCGCTTCCATTCGCAAAGCACCTTTAATTTCCACAGCACCATCTGTTACCAAATCTAATTCACATTCCCCCCTAATCTGGTTTAGTTCTGTAATAGTAATTCTTCCACTACCCTTATGAACATGGCTCTCAATGAAAAGCTTTGGTTCTGGGTTGGTAAGAAATTGAATATTATACAGTTAAGGTTCTGGTGACTTAACTGAAGCATGCTCTCCATTAAAATGCACTTCTGGTAAAGGGATTTGTTTCCAGCCAATGCAGAGATATGGAATAGCTCACATTTGAGGGTTCGGGGGGCGGGGGGAGGGAGAAAGGAAAAAAAACACCCTGATGATAGGAAAGCAGGCTGTGGACATGAAAGCAAAGGTTGTCATGAAATACAATTGTTGTCAAGTTTAGTCACTTTCAGTACTGGCTATAAAATCACTTTGTCATGGTCTCATACAGAAAGCCTGAAATTGTTTTTTTTTTTTTTTTAAGGAAACTGAGTAGAGTGAGGTATAATATTTTAGAAGGGGAAAATACTTCTTTCAAATTATAAGATGCAAATACACCCAAGATACCAAACAAAAGTTGAAAGGTGGTTAAAACTGTTACTGGGGCAAATTCTCCCAAATGCATACATTTCTGATACTCTCTAGTTGTGCCCTGTCATATTGTGGCAGCATAAATCCAACTCTTTTATGGGAATTTTGCCTCCATAAGAACTACAGGAGTGGGCCTTTATTGCAGTTATGAAGGTTCAGAAATTGAGTCACCTCTAGCCCTCTTAGCTCACAGACAGTCTTATATGAATTAATGGCTTACAGGGCTTGGATTTTCCTCTGCGCTCCCATGGATATCAATGGGGATAAAATCCTTGTCCTATTGAGATCAACGGGAATTTTTCCATTGACTTCAATGGGGCCCGGATTCCACCCAGAGATTTTCCTCATTTATTTCAATGGGAGCAGAATCAGGCTCTGTGTCTTGAACTCATAGGAATAGGGCACTTGTCACTTTTAAACATAGGGTTTCAAAAAGGGGGGCTTATTTTCATGCCACTCATAGTAAGGAGTTATAGAATAAATAAAATATCTTTCCCCTCAATGTTGAAACGTATATATTTCAGTTGACGAAAAGTAATCTTATTTCTTTGTCTGCAGACTTCCCAAAAATAAAGCCTGTGGCACAAACAGCTTTAGCCAACACACAGAGTAATGTGTGAGCAACGTGTAGCTGTGAATAGCCCAAGGTTTTTTTGTATTTTTTAAAAAGGATTTGCAATAAAAAGAGAAGAGGGAGGCAATACAAAAAAATACATATAAATAGAATGGGAATATGCTGCAACATGTAGATTGAAGATGAATTATGCACTATATGAAACCTGAATGTATAAAAGAATTCCTAACAGAAGGAAAGACCACAAATGTACAGCTACACTGGAACATCTGTGAAGGGAGATGCACATTATAAAACAAGTAAATGAAATCTGAAGAGGTCTCCTCCAATTTTACTGCTGGACTCCTACGTGATTAAAAGTAAAATATATGGAGCATTAAAATAAACGTTTTTTTCCCCTTAATCGAAAAAGTGAGCAAAATCAGCATGGAGTTTGTTTCAAGCAGGACAAACCTTTTGCAACCAGTCATGGACCAAAAGCTTGGATGTACAGGGGTTGATTCCTAACTGTTGTAAATTGTCCTAGCTCCGTTGGCTTAAATGGAGCTAGGACATTTTACACCCGCTGAGGAACTACCTAACCCAGCAAGTGAATTCAATGGGACTAAGGCCTTGATATTGCAAGGCTCAATGTGCTGGCAGACTACTGCAACTGTGCCGGGCCCCACTCAATTCAAAGGGACTCAGTGTGGGTGCAATAGTCCACCCACATCTGGTGCGCATAAATGGTTGCAGAATCAGAGCCTTAGTCATTAACGTAGAACAAAACGCCTACGCTGTAAGATCCTAACATTTGCAAATCGCTAATGAAACCTGTAAGAAAAGTGGCCTCACTGCTTGTTTACCTATTTTGATCCCGGTACATTCTGAAAATTAAGTGGGCAAAAAAATACTTGTATATGATCTTGAAGACTACATCCTCACACATTAAGATACATTGTGTAATGTATATCAGATAGAAATGATGGAAGAAAAATCTATCTATCCTAGCTTTGATTTTAATAAGCGTGATTATAGTTCCTAAAACAAATAAAAAATCCCCCCACACACACACCTTTGGCTTTTCACAGTTACACATTGTTCACATACTACTATGTGTAATTCAAAGCTATTTATGCCATTGGGTTTATATGCTGGAGTTTTGCCTCTGGATATTAGCAGCAAAGGTCAGGAAGGAACTGGCATAAATGGATTTCACTTCTACACAGTCTGCATGAATATAGCAAGCGAGTTTACAGGATAAGCTTCTTTATGAATTACTAATATGGCTTTTACTGTTTTTAAAAAAGGAAGGAAATTTGGTACCTTTGGAAAATATTTATCCAAGGAAGTGAACAAAAGCATCTTGCCATTCTATTTATTGCCTTCAGGACAGGATTACTGTTGATGCTAAATACTTGCAATTTTAACATGACCACATAGGTACATTGTTAATTACAGTAATATGTGCCTGAATCTGCTTAATTATCACTCAGGCAAGATCTTGACTGAGTTCAACTGGAGAACTTGCCTGAGAAAAGGCTGCAAGATTAGGCTGGCAACATTTATCTTATACTGTAAACCATATATTTCAGTTAAAAAAATATGGAGATATACCTATCTCATAGAGCTGGAAGGGACCTTGAAAGGTCATTGGGTCCAGCCCCCTGCCTTCTCTAGCAGGAACAATTACTGATTTTTGCCCCAAGTGGCCCCCTCAAGGATTGAACTCACAACCCTGGGTTTAGCAGGCCAATACTCAAACCACTGAGCTCTCCCTCCCCCCCTTGTATTTTTGTAATATTATTTCAATCGTATAAGGTCTATATATATAAATGCATGTCTTTTATACCCCAAACTTCAATTGAATCCCAGTTGGCTTCAGCGGGAGTTTTGATGTTAGACATACACAACTGGTATCTTTAAGGAAAAAAAAGTGCGCATCATGGAGCAGGCTTGCAGGATCAGGCCTTATGTTTTATGGTACACGGTACATCTGGCGACCACCAATCCACATTTCACTCAGAGTCGGGACAGAATATACATCATTAAGTCAAATATGTCCCATCTAAGGTTGCCATCCCTATAGGATTGTCCTGGAATCTCCAGGAATTAAAAATAAATTTTTAATGAAAGATTATGTGATGAAATCTCCAGGAATTCGTCCAATCAAAGTTGGCAACCCTACCCATTCCTGAACTAGTCTCTTGTAAAGTAGGGGTTTGACTTACTGTCAAGTAAAACAGACTGGGTTCTAGACTATTGCTTCTTTACAGGATGGTCTCCCTGGCATTGCACAAAAAGATTAGGAAGCTGAGATAGTAAAACCAGGTAACTCAGAACATTGCCTGTCCATTCATGGAACCTAACTTACCTGGGGGTGGTGTGTTGAGGTCAGCGTGAGCACATAAATAAGGTCACCCTCTTATTTCCCTGTATCAAACATGCTGTCAAATTTAAACTGGGATATCTACTGGAATATCTGTCACAGGAAAACAAATAACGATAGTCAAATGATGATGTGTGAATGGCTGACTGTACATTATACAGGGATTGTTATCCTATGGGTTTTATTAAATATGAGAGCACACAATTTATGTTATGGGTGATAAGGCCAAGAATGCTGTAAAAGTGAAAAAATATGGCAACAGTATGCAGTACATCACCAGTGGGATAATTATTTATATAAAAAATTGGCATTCTTAGACTTCCAACACATAGTGGATGAAATTCATATATTCAAAGGAGACATAATAATAACCTGTCGGCTGGTGGTGATGGATATGTTTTTAATCCAAATGACCACAATCTTCAGTCTACCTGTCATAAAGGGACAGGAAAAATTGGAATTTTGCTTTCATAATTCTTTAAGTTGAAAGAGAAAAACCCGGAAGCATGATAAGTGGCTCATTCCAGTGGACAGATGGACAGGCGGTAGTAAAATAAGTATGAATAAAAGGCATTGTTCCTTCACTAATGCTATTTTCACTAGTTACACTCTGAAACTCAGTGACAGGTATTGTATTCTTTGCCTTTCACTTTTTACAGAGCGCCTCTACATGATCAAACTTCCCCACTCCCTTACATAAAGCAATTGCTGTAAAAGAATAATAAGAGTGTTATACTATTTGGATGCTGACTGAAAGTGATCCTGCAGAAACAGGCAGGGAAGAACTGCATCAGGTGCCTCTTACTGACTAGAAGCACATGCCTGCTATGGTCTCCTTTGAGGTTTCTATTTCTAACTTCTGTGTTACTAGAAAGGGGAGTATGACCTGTGTAATTTATATACATTAACTGAATCAATCAGCCCAGGCAGAAATTTGATAAATGTATCAGTTGCCTCTGATCCAGGGAGAGAGTAAGGGCATCTATACAGCTATAAGAAGAGCCTCTTCCTCCATTCTCTTCCCCCCTCCCCCCCCTTCAGCGCAGACCCTCCCCGGTTTGCTTTCTTCAGAAAAAAAATGGTGAAGAAATTTAACAAAGTTAAAATTAACTGGTGAAAATGCAGGCAGACTGCTCAGTTATTTCATTTTAAAAGATCTTCATTTTCCCATCTGTGTTATGGCAATTTTATTACACATTCGGCAAATTTACAGTAACAAGACGTTCCCCTGACAAATTAATCACTTTCCAAGCATTTTATCATATAAATAAAATATCACCTCAAGAGGGAAAATCAGCTCAATCAGTTGATTTAACCCATCTTTCAGGGAACTCGCCTGAAACAGATTGAGCACATTTTTGCTGAACAGGGACCGCGCTCACATCCTCCTGGAATCGAAGCTCATATGGTGTGGTTTTTCAGAGGAAAATCTTTAAGGCTTGCTGAAAGCATGCAGGATTCTCAGTGCATTGGAAGAGCTGTGCTCTTGCTGGTGACAAGCTACTCCACTGGCAAGAAAAGACAGGTGGAGAGTGCTTCATTTAGAGCCTGATATCTCACTATACCTATGTTTCCCCTTGGTACGCTGTGATCTCTTCATTTCTGCAACAGTTCTCTGGTGGCTTGCAACAGTAATAATATAATAATCAAATAATACATTTTATTTTTATGATGTATCTGCTGTAGTGTTCTAGGCACCTCACAATAAAACAACACAGCTAAATCTCCAGTGGCACTCAGAGCTAGTCAAAACCACTTCATTTCCTTAACTTTTCCCCATACTCTTCGCTAATTTTGGAAAACGAATTCAGCAATTATGAAAAGTAAGAGATTGGCAGCATTAGAGATGCAATATGTGGATGGCAGAGAAGTGGGTTCGACTCTCGCCTTCCCAAACTAATCCTTAATATGACTCATTTCTGCTGTGGAAAGAATTTGTAATTTGAGGCAATACGATAATTTAGCCGCTCTGAGAAATGAACTTCAGTCTTTCTTGCTCTTTTCTCCCCCGCTTCAAACAAATGCTGCTTCTTCCCCTGCCCCCCCTTCATACAAATGCTGCTAAAAACTAAGAAGAAAGCTAGAAGGCCACAATTTACATCCCTGGTGAACCTATCCTTACTTTTGCCAAATGGGGTTGGTGTGTGCACTATTTCTAAAAATAGAACAATTGCTACTATTCGAATCCTTGTAATCTTATCTTAATATATGCATGATGACACAGTGCTGCATTGTAGTCTGCACACTTTAAAGAAATATGAAAGTAGAGCACACTTTTGCCAGAAGTGGTGTCTGACAACAAACAAATACATAACTCTTGTGCTACGACAAAGCTGTTCAGCGAAACAATCATAATCTTCTTCTCAACAAAATATCTTTAGGCGTCAAGCAAAAGAGAATCCAACCCAGAATTCTGAACTACCTCCTTCCCCTCACTTCCCTCCCCAAAGAAATACTAACCTTACCCTCCCCCAATATTAATAAATGAAAAATTCATGCAGTTTACACCACCACCTTTCCCCCATGCTGCAGATGGGATAATGGAGTGTTTTATGTGATGCTATTAAGTAGCAACATGGATGCTCTATTTGCTACTTAGCTGATATAATTAATAATGGCATAAATAGTCATATTAATGCTATCAGGCATCAGTATTAAAAGCTGCAAGCGCTATATAAATCTAACTAGCTAGACTGGACTGTCAGCTATAAATTGTGGTTAGATGAACCACTAAATATAAATTTACATTATAACTAAAATGTTTCATAGGTTGTAAATAGCCTTTACCTGCTAAAACTTTCTTTTATTTATTATTTTGTTTTACAGAGGCAAGGATTTTTCGGCCATAAAGAAGAAAGAACTGCGAGCAATTTCTGAGTTCAGTTACACCGCCACAGAGTTTCTCTGGTCTTAGGCCAGTGTAACTTAGGTCAGAATTCAAAATAAGTTTCAAAATAAGTGAGATGACTATTAATAAATGAATCTGATCTTTCACTTCTTACTCAGGCAAAACCCCTGAATAAGGGGTGCTGGATCAGGCTGTTAGGTTGCCTGTGAGTTTTTTTCACATTGCCGAATGATGCTTTCATCCAAATACCAAAAAAATATTTTTCCACTAAGACAATAAAGCTTCAAACACTGACATTTTAAGAACTAAGTCCTGGATCCTGCAAAAACATACTCAAGAAGTAATTATGGGGCTACTCACACAAAGTTACTCATGTATACAGGTGTTTGCAATGTTTTACGTAAGGAGCACTCTATACCTTCAAATATCACATACAAGAAAGCAGCAGCCTAAATAAATACCAAGGACTATTTCCATCTACCCTTGTTATGTGATAAAAAAAAAACAAAACAAACAATAAACTAAGGAGGAAAAAAGAAAAATGCGAAAATTTCACATTTCCTATGATGTGCCAAGCACTTTCAATTCCCAGTGAAATAACTGGAAAAATGGGAAGTGTGCAATTTTAGGCAGAAAGCCCTACATAACTTTCTGGATTTGGCTCTCTGAATAAAGACTTGTAGGCTCAGCCATCAATATTTTATGAAGACTTAAGTCACTATGAGTTGAAGTGGAAACAAAATATGCATGTAAAGTCATTCACAGTATCTGGGGCCCAATCCTGCAGGACTTACTCAGGGCCCAACCCTGCAGGATGAAAAGCAACTCCTGGGAATGACTGAGCACCAGGAGGAGTTTATGTGTTCCTCAAGGGATTGAGGCTCCTAGTCCTTAATCCAAACTCCCACTGACACCAAAGGGGAAATTCGGATTGGTTCAGGACTTGGGCCTGTATAAAAGAGGCAAGGTGTCTTAGTGACGCTCCCCTTGTACAGTCTGCTGGTAAACTTCTAGAATCATCAGAATATTGCACAGACAGATGTCCTCCTCTGGGTTTTTGAGACCGGTGAAAACCCTAAAAATTATCCGTCAGTCTCTAAATTGAAAATGAAGCACCTCTTTTGAAAATATGTCCTTGCAGTAGCCACTGCCCACTACATATATACTGCTCAGTAATTCACCAACACAATGGTTTCTTCTGCTTACTGTCAAACACATATTGTACATCTATTCAGCAGTAAGCAATAGAGCCAATTTACCGGGACCACAACCATTCAAAAGCAAGAGAAACACTATATGGGAAGTTAACTAAATAACTCTCTCACCTGCACCCATAGGCTATACAAATCTTCATTTAGCAACAATTTTGTTGATCATGTTGTAGACAGAAGATATATATTCAGAATGTACAACTTAGGTTCTTTAACATGCTCTCAAATATCTCAACTTTTGTATGTTCAAACTGTTTTTCATTTGCCTACTGTGGAAGATGCAGCCCCTTTTAATTTGAAAGAAGACAAAGTGGATTATTGGTTAGCTCCACGTGCCAGTAGGGTGATCCATTACCATGGATATTCTACTGCAAGTACATGATGTTGCCTTAATAGTAGCTGGAGCCTTATTGGCTTAAAAAAACGTAAAAAGGGTTTTGCATGTGAATTGAACTTAATAGGTTTGACATGGACTAACCTTAAAGAATCCAATCCACTCAAATCCCTTTGATGGCTGCAGCTGAATTTTGTGCAAATCTTACAGAAGTAGTCAGGCTGTTGGGATTTCAAAATGCTATGTCCCTTTCTTGCACAGATCTAAAACCAGGCAAAACAATGACACCGAACCCTGCCACCTTTTCAAGGATTCATCTTATTAGGTTCCTGCCTTTATTGCCTGGCTCAGGAAAAGCTCAGATATTTAAAAATAGAGTGGAAGAGAGAAACTGTGAAACTGAAAAATACTTCCCTTTCAGCCTAATATGAACCCTGTAAAATATCATTTTCTATTTTATAAAATGCAGTATTGACATAAACTAAAGAGTTTCATATATATCAAAGAAATAACATGGAAGGATTATTTTTAAAAAGCTTCAGAAATATAGCTAATGTGCTAGGTATTCAGATTGCATACTTGCATTTAAATTTAAACCTGATTGCTATTTATCTTTTCTAGAAATAATTTATTTTTAGATGCGAATAATAATGATGACCTTATCTACTGCAATTCAACCCTTCTGTTGCTTGATTTTTAAAATTAACCTAAGCAGGCCTTAAATCTACCTGTTTGTTTTGGAAGGCTACTGTATTAATGCATGACTATTTACTCATCGCCATTTTAAATACCTATGAGATACAGGTGTTTTGTATGAATATGTACATACATATGTGTGTATACATACGCACATACATATATACATATTTTGTGTTTGTGTGTGCATGTGTGTGTGCGACACATTTCTGGTTTTAAAATTATTCAATTGCTGATGTGTTTTATTCAATAGCAATTAAATCCAAAGAGGAAAGAGGAAAAAAAAAACTTTTCTAACTGCATTTCTTACTAGACGAAAATGTAGATGACTATAAATGTAACTAACTACAACCAAATCAAAACCACACACAGTGTATAACGCATCAAATATGTAAAGCAGTTATAAAATCTTGGTTAACAAAGGGCACAAAAAGCTCTTAAAAGGAAATATTTTATTTCTGCTAAATTAATAGCTAAAAGCATTACATTTCATCAGTTTCACTTAGGTTAAAAGTCCCAAAAGAGTCTCCTCCTGAAACTGGCTATATTTTATGTGCAAACCAGGCTGAGAGCTATCTAAATCTAGATAAAATTCATTGGCTTGTAATCTTCACAATGATCTATACATCTAAATCTATATGCAAATCAAATGCTCTCATGCATTAACACATTCCAAAGCATCTAGGAGTAAGAGAGTTCTCTCTCTTTTTTCCATTCCCCCCTTTTCTCTCCTCCTCTCCCCCTCTCTTTATTTACACTAGCTACCTAAATAATTCACACTGCCTTCTTTTCAGCCTAAATGTTCTTCTGTTGAAGCCTGCAATGAGCTATTGCGGTAACCAGATGGACACATGAATGCAGCAGGTGGGACAGATGGCAGACTGCCCTGTCTGAGGCTGGCTGTCTCAGCTTGGAATGCTTTTTCCTTCCAGGTACATTATCATCAGTGTAGCAGAAAGCAGTAGGTAGAGGGGGGGGGGGGGGAAACTTTATCTACACTACTATATATGAGTTAGTTAAATAAAGATTTACTCCAGTCTCCTACAGGAGAAAAGTTTCACTATTTCCGTTTTTCCAGGAAATCACTGAGAAGTAAATGTAAAATGAAAGGAATACCTGAGGTCTTATAAACAACTTGGAAAAGCAAAAGTGTATTCATTAAAACAGCTGATGCTTTTGAAGTTAAAGCAGTCAACCAAACAACCCATTGCATAGCTTTCTACTTTTAAATACCCTTCACCTTTTGCACACAAGTGTTTTTTATTCTTTGGTTTAGAACAAAGATCTTCAGAGTAAATGGTCATGGTATCCACACAAAACCTTATCACTCAATACATGTACACCCAAAACTCCCACTCTGCCTTCAGTGTATATACAGGATCAGACCCCTAATTCTTTGAACTTATTTTGCTTCCAGTTTCAAGAGATGCGCAAAGGTAATAGTTTATTACTGAAAACATTATGGCCTATGAAAGAAGTGTAATCAATAGATGAAGCAGTAAACACAAAGTCTCTGTTTATCTGGAAATGAACATTTTAATATGCTTTTTCCACTGTGAAAAATGCACAGTGCATTGGGAAGAGAGCAGCTAGGAAAAAACAGCACTATGCATTTTAATTGGGAATAAACAGTTTTTAAAAATCTCTGGAAATATTTCTGGCAGATTCTGTTTGGCACTAATACAGACATATCACAACATATCACAACATTAATCTCTCTATAAATTTCACTGGTGCCCCCAAAATTTTTACCGGTTATAAACTTTTCAAACCTGTAGATAACTGATTTAGTATGTTAAGCAAAAATTCATGTTTCCAGGAAAATTAAATATATATATATTTTTTTTTTGCCCGTGATAAAATGGTGTAAGTGGTTACTTGCCCGGGACCCTTGACGCAACTGTTTTTGTTTTGTTTTCATTATCCATACCTGCCCCTTACTGCATCCTTCCCCAGGCCTTCCACTCTGCCCATGATACCAGCCTTGACCACATGTCTGTTCCTCCCACGGACCTTTGCATACTTTCTCACACTACACTCCCTGTGCATCAAATGCACCTTCCTTGAACTGATCTAAGGAATCCACCCTGTCCACCTTCAAATCCCTTCTCATGGTGCACTTCTGCTGAACCACCTACAAGAAATTATCCCACATTTCATAGTTAGGCTGAGGGGCAACTGAAGTCAATATTTATTTACACAATGAAAAAGTGTACCTACACACAGATGCATACACTCACAGAAACATATATATTCCCTATATATGAATTTTATATATTTCCCTTTGCTCCAGCTTTTGTATATGATTCATCTTTTTAGACAGTAAAGCTCTTGGAGTAGGAAAAGTGTACTACCTCTATATTCATGGAGCAATTAGCAACATAAATCCTATTCCTGATGGGGGCCTCTAGGCACCACCAAATAGAAATATTAAATAACAACAACATGGAAAATCTCTTATGTGGCTGAATTGCAATTGGGCTTAGCTATTGTTTAAAAATATCAAAATAGTGTTTATGAGAAGATGTATATACTTGATGCGAAATCTAACAAAAACAAGGTGCATCCTTTTTCTAATATTGTTATCACAAAAGCTGGTAGTGGTATCATTCTAAGTGTCCAATTCTGCTCCAACTGAAAAAGGTGGCATAACTCACCATAGACTTCAGTGGAAACAGCTTCAGACCCTAAATTAAACTTATTTGGATAAGTTAGGAACTGTCCCAAAACCAAAACATGAACCAAACCTAAACCTCAATCTATTTTGAGTTTTGAAAAGATTCTTTTAAAGAAATATTCAATGTACCTTCTAGCGTCAGCTGGCACAGGAAGAAAATATTGAAATAACATCAAAAAGGCTATTCTTGGTATATTTCTAACCTGGCAGAAACCAGGAATTACTGAAAATCTCACAAGACAGCCTGTTGCCATGGGATTTCCTGGCTGATTTTGAGGCCAGAGAGGTTAAGCAGTTTGGATAAGCTTCAGATAAGTATCCAAACTTTTATATGCTTATGTGTACAGACTCGAGCCTCTGAACCTTTTAAGGTTCGGCCATCATTATGCTAAGGAAAAAAGATGGAAGAATTCAGGGATTGTATGGGCATGCTGCCAGAGTTATCAAACAGAGTTGGGTGCCAGTGACTTTTAGAAATGATAAAAATGATGAACTGAGGACTATACTCTTCAGAAAAGCATTTGAAGTTATAGTAACCGATCTGTAACATAACAGGAAGATGGTAAAAATAGTGCACTTCAGAATCAATTTAAAAGTGGTATCACACAGGCCCTGACTTCATTAACTATTATTATGTAACCAACTTTCAATAACATTTATGTTCACTACTTTGAACACTCAGGAACATCCTGTTTAGAGACAATCACACTGTGCTACTGCCAGTTGATGTCAAATGTATTGACCATTTTTTAATACCATAATTCTGGAACTAACCTGTAGTTTTTTGTTTTTTTTTAAAAAACCTGCATTATACTGGTGTGTTTGCCTTGCTAGAGATTGTTAGATCTGCTAGAAGTTGTGCTAGCCCACCGTTGGGAAAAAAAACCCCTTCCTATTTTCATGAAGTCATAACTAGGCTAGAAACGTTCCCTCTGGGATGAAAACTGTCATACAAGGTCGCCACCAAAAGCTAATCTTTTCATCTAAGTGCAGAAAAAAAGAAGAGTGGAAAAAATAGTTCAGGTTGCAGGACTGCAAGAATATCTAGACCCTTTCTGGTTATGGACACGTGCTGACACATATATTATTCAAAAATAACTCATTTTTAAAAGATGGAGTTAAGAAACTTGCTGGTACATAATCTAATTTAGTTGTTTTGGGCACTTTAGGTGAAGAGTTTTTAAACTGACAAGGCAGTAAACTCTTGGCCCTCTTCTGCTCTCACATAAACCTGTTCAGCTCCCATTGACTTCAAAATTAATCTCAGCGCATTAGAGCCCAATTTTGAACAATTACTTGTGGCTGAGCATATTGCTTACTGTCCTGAGGAGTCCCACAGACTTCAGAACAGTAAGCATTATGCCCTAGTAGCGTTTGCTGGACTGGGCCCTTAGCAGTATCCCCTTAAAGTAACAGGCCTCTTCTTCAGTGAAGCATATGCTTATTGGGAACTTGCCTTCAATAGGAGCTCTGCATGTGCGTCTGAGGGGAGAATTTGACTCTCTGAAAAGCAGTGTGTGCAAATTATAGTGAAAATTCATACATATCTAAATACACATATATACAGTAAAATATAGCATCTTTAAAAAGTGATTATTGGAGACAGATTTTTTTTTTTAAAGCATAAATACATATTTTCTTGATGGGACAGAATTAAATAACTCATATTTTTTAAAACTTCCTAATCCTATTCCCATGAAAGTGGTGTAGGAAAGAAGGCCTAAACTTCTAAATTCATTGTACTCAACCTAGAGACTATGGCCAAGTTGTCAAAAGTGCTCAGGGTCAGATTTTTATAATACCTCAGGAGCAAGCAGTCTGTATTGTTTCTCCACGGAGGGGTGAGTTGTTGGGAGCTGAATTCTTTTGAAAAATCCACCCACTTCATTCAAGTGTCTAAGTGAGAAGGGAGGATTTTTTTAAAAATCTAGCTACATATTCTGGTGTCTCAATGGGAGCTGTTAGGTGCTGAGCTATGGCCAGAGTAATGGACACGTAAGAAACTCAGAGAAAGAGAGTGAGAAATTACACACAATATTTATAAAAAAAACCAACTTCAAGTTAAATATGGGTTTTCCTAAAAGACCAATATTGCTCAGGTCAGATAAAATACTAATTAACGGGCAGATGAGAGTGGCTCAGAAACAGTCATAAATTACAAGGGACAAATTCTCCCCCCGCTTCCCCCTCTCCCCAAGATGCAACCCCTTCTCTTCAATGGAGCTGCATGGGTATAAGTGAAGGAAGAATTTGGTGCTCATATAGGGACTATAAACAATATATTTTGCAGTAGATCTGTGTTTGTGTCTCAACAATTTTTAAAACAATATATGTACGCAAGAAATGAACACAGAGAAATTAAGCCTCAAATCACACACATATATATATACTCTTAAAAGTATGGCACAGACTGCCTTCCCCTGCATCAATAGCCAGAAAATTAAAAACTAAAGATGACATTCTCATCCTTAACATCAAGTATTTCTTATTTCCCCATTCCCCACCAACAGAAATTAAAGCCATAACTTGGAATTCCAACACAGGTCTTAACCCATTTATGCAATTCAGTAAAAGAAAAAGAAAATAAAAGCTTCTTTAAATAAAATCAGAATTACACAATAATTCTTGTACTTACTTCTCTGCAGCTGATCCAGAGCCATTTACATAGCCTTTTGAACACTGTTTAGTAAACAGGGCGTGTACGGTGCTAGCATGCTTCTATCTTGCTTTCCTTGTAAAAGCAAGGCAGGGGTTCTGTTTTTAGTGCACACTTTGGTTCAGTGTTAATCCTGTTTTATGTTGTTCACACCTGCTGCTGACTAGCAGTCTGCTGATGGATTGTGGTTTGTGCTGCTTTCAGTGAATCCTCACTAACCCAGCTCTACAACAAAAAGCTGCTCTGCTAAACTGGAAACAAAGACCTGATTGCTCCTGAACACTTGAAAAAGGAAGAGCTGTAAAATATGCCTCATCTTCAATTACTTTTCCACTGTCAACTGTTTAGAAATAAACATGGGGTTTTATGTGAACATGTTTATCTTTAGTCCTACAACAAAAAGCTAAAACATATCCTCATGCCTATCCTCTCTAGAAGTTATTCTACTGATAAAAATGTTAGCTGAAAATGCTGAGAACACAACATTTTTAAACATTCTCTGTGCAACTCACCTATTCCTTTCGGTACAAAAATAAATAGATTTGTCTGAGCAGAAATGTCTACTATTATTAAAACATCCTCTGTAAACCTTTATATAAATGGAATTTTGCTGCTTCTGAGGAACTTTCTTCAGAGCGTTTACAGAAAATGCAAAGGGCCTGATTCTGAGCTCACTTATCCTGGTGTAAATAAAGAACAACTCAATACAAATCGTATCTTTTATCACAGTGTAAAACCATCTTAAGTAAGATCAGAATCAGGCTAAGAGAGTCTACAATGCAAGTAGCCAGTGCACTTAGTTTTACATGCAGAAATTCGACAGGATTCTCTCTCTCTCTTCTGAATCCTGGAAGTTTCTGAGCACCTCCAGTGAGGTACTGAAGGTGCTCAACTCCCATGCAGAGGGCACTCGGCATGCCTACTTGGAAATAAAGACCTACGACCAACATCTTCATACTTAGATGTGTAAAACTGGGCACATAAATCCATGTTCAGGTATCTATTAAAATTGGCCTGATTTTCAGAGGTGCTGAGACACCCTGAATTTCAGCAAAATCCATGGCAGCTGCAAGTACTCAGCATCTTTCAAAATCAGGCCAGTTTTACTGCGGTACCGGCATGTGTATTTAAGTGCCCAACTTTAAGCACTCGTGTTTAAAAAGGTTTGCCATAACACCCAATCTCCTCTCACTTGAATTAATGGCAAAAATCCCTATGACTTTAATGGTGCAGAGCTGGACTAATACCTTCATCTTTAATTTTATTATTACAGATAGACCATATTCTGGAGACAACAGAAGGACTCATCATTAATGAAAGGGGTCTGAAACTACGTAGTACTACTACTACTAGTGAGAGGGGTCAAGCTTCAGCCCCCTTCCTCCCACCATAATAGATATCCAGTGCTTCTTAGCTACTTCTTCTCCCAACTAGTCCTTCCCAAGTTTATTGCACTTAGCGTCACTGGGAACCAGGCCTTCGATGTTTGATTTTTCCTGTTGTGCCACCTTGTGTGTAACCTTTCTTCTATGGAGGAGAGAAGCCCAAGATGCTTCTTGTCTAAGAGCCTAGTTCCTACATCTCCTAAAACACCCATATAAATCTCTTTCATAAAGAAAGGAATGTAGGTTTGATGCCAATCCAGGCAGTTCTCTAGCCACTAAAATTTATTTTACATCTCATGAAGGAAAATTCACTTGAAGATTATGACATTCTTTAGCAGCTTTTATACGGTATAAGGAGTCTTCATGATATTCTAGCTATATTGTATGTCAGGATAATATGCATTAGACAGTTGTGTATTATATTCTGTAACTCTTTCCCCCGGGGTTGTAATGGAAGGTTAGGAATTCATTAGCAAAAAAAAAAAAAAACTAAACAAGCTTAATACTTTAACTGCTCTTGTAATTCAGATGCCAAAACTAAGGACAGGGGATCATTCTTACTTAGCCTTGACATTTCAGCCTCAGAGTTGTTCTGCCTCCTTCTTAGACTATCGAGGGCTGAGGAGCCTGGCATAATGCCACCACTGCTTTTAAGAAGATACAGAAAATGTGGTAGTGATCTTAGTATTTCCTGGCCACACTCACTCGCCTCCCTTCGGCAACTCTTTACTGGCACAAATGTCACATCCTGGAGACGAATTCTTGAGCTTCAGCTTGGCTTCTCCACAGATTTCATTTCTCTACAATGCCACCAAGTCATTCGCTTTTTGAGGTTCCCCCTCCCCAGTAATAGGGCCTGATCAAGCCTATTGAAGACAATGGGAATCTTTCCAATGACTTCAGTTAACATTGGATCAGGCCCAAACTGCTGAAAAATAAAGGGGAAGATTTTTTTAATGGACAAATGAGAGGTTAGAATGTAGCTTCCCTTTTGTGCCTTTGAAGATCACTCTCAAAATATCAATATGATCCAAAGCCCTAGTTATTTTGGTGAAATATTTGTATCTTCATTCTGCAACATTCTTGCTTAGTAATAACCCAGGGCTGCAACTACGGTGCACTTAAAATCCCCGTCATCTGTAAGTTTGGCCCCTTATCTCCTAAGAAATTTAATATCTACTAAAAAGATATAAAAAAGCCTCCAATAATACAGTACTTCAGAACCTGGCTTTTAATACGGCAAGATGCTTTTCGCAAGATTGTAAAGTTGCTTTGAATGATGGAATATTCCACTTCAACAGCAGCAATTTACCTATTGTATGGTATTAGCGGTTAACCTGTGTATTTTTGATTCAAAGCTACACTACGTGGGGGGAGAGGGGGAGAGAAGAGTAACCCTGCCAACCTCACTACCTCCTGCCTTCAAGCATTGCTTCCAAGTATGCCCTCTTCAGGAAAAAGTTAAGACTACTTTATTTTGATTATAGTGCTTTCCCCAGGCAGGATTTTTTATTTCAGTTCGAATCTTTAAACCCATTACATTTTCAGTGATGCATTTTTATATTTACAGTTGACATCTTCATAGAAGAATGAAACCTTTGAGCTACAGCTCTAAAGCATGAAGGTTGCCTGCAGTAAGTACTTAAATTATTTTACACCCAAATGGAGCCAGTTGTTTTTAGCTAAAATTTAATAAACCTTAAACCAATGACCTTTCTTCTACTGAAAGCTTAGACTTGTGAAAACGAAGTTTCCAAAGAAACATATTTTGGCAAGCTAATACCAAACAAAGGGCTATTTAAAGCTGAATGCTTTGTCAATTTATCAGCTTGTGAACATTCCGTTCCTAAATTCCCCACTGCTGCTAAATGTATAGAACAGTGGTGCTTTGGTTAATCGAATACTATCGATTTGAGTGTGTCACAGTGATCTCATTGAGAGTAATCAATAATAATCCAAAATCAATCAATCTACTCGTGAACTATCATTTATCAAATCTGAATACACCAAAATTATTTGCAGGCATGAAAAAGAGAAAAGAAGCTAGAAATAACAGTAATAGAATTAAAACAAAAATAGAAAACCCAGTGAGGATAATAATGAAAGATAAACTATCTGTTTGATCTTGTATTTAGCTGTGACACTCTAAGTACTTTTCCCAGCCTGAGGAAGAGCTCTGTGTAGCTTGAAACTTGTCTCTCTTACCAACAGAAGTTTGTTCAATAAAAGATATTACTTTGCCTGTCTTGTCTCTCTAATAATGTAAGCAAACGTTCCCTCCATGCAGTGTCTGTAAGTTGATGATGACTCACATTTTTCCTTGCAAATATGCCAGATTTACCCAGAGTGAATTTTGAGATACATTTTCTCTCTCGGATGTGAAAATATACACCAAGGGAGAACATCGTGGGTCACAGTAGTAAATGCTCAGGCATTATTTTATAAAAATAGTATTATGACTGAATTTCAAATGTGTGTCACTGGTACCTTCAAAAAGAACAAGACAAATATATTGAAATACAAAGTAACTTGCACCTTTAAGTTTAGCAGTTGCATTTAATAGGACGGGAAAGAATAAAAATACCGAATTTCTCTACAGAGTGCATGAAATAGCTGTACCCACTTATCAAAAGAGCTCTTATTGTAGCTGAGGCCTCCTTTCTCAACATATTCACCTGTAATTTTGTCAAGGTAATAAATCCTTCTATTCATTATAGCCCCTCAAATGGACACTCCTATTTAATTCAAATGGAAAAAGGCACAAAGTGTCTAAAACATTTACTTTTGCTAATGTAAAAGTGTTGGCATTTTACTTCATTCCCGATAAGCCGGTGCCAGTGGACGTGATTATTCTTTTCTTATTCAAAGCATATCAGCAGTTTGAAAGCACTCTCAATCTTATCAGGAGTATGAACAGCACAGTTACTGAAAACAGTTTGTACTGCTCCTCTCTCTTTCTGCCAGGCTATCAGATAAACCCAGCTAACTAACTGTATTTATACACAATCAAACATAAGCTGTGTCTTCGATGCACTGTAGCCTGATTCTAGCATGCCATAGGTTTTCTGCTTGACATTAGTGTAACAAAAATACCAGCAGTGAGTATCCCTGGCTGACAACAATTTTAAAGAAAAGTATAAAAGCATACAGCTAAAATACAACATAAAAAGGATGAGGGGAAAATAGGAGAAGTTGAAAATGAATGCTTTTGAAGTAATAAACCAGTACATAACATCTCCCGCTAAACAACACACGGACATTTAAGTCCAGCAGCTATTTGGGAAGCAGCATACAAGTGCTGAGACAAAAATTTATTTGAAAAATATTTTGGCTTACTAATTATTTATCCTTTTTATTTATTTATTCTCTTTCTTTCTAGTAGCTACCTATAATTGTAGAAAAAACTTCAATGATTTGTGAAGGGGCACTTAAGCACCTTTATCATCCCAGGCTGCAGACAGGATTGAAACCAAGACTGCCACTCATAATGATCCAGCCTTAGTTTTCCTGTTGAATTTGTTAAAACACTCATAAAATGCAAACTGAAGATTTTAAAAAAAGTATCTCACAGAATATTGATATTTTTACTGGTAAATACACAGTAGATCTTTTATTATAATTTCTGTTTCAGAAAGGGAAATCCTTGTAAGATTTTGTTTGATTGTAAGGCATAGGAAAAATGAACCTCACATTTTTACAGGGCAAAATTCTCCTCTCACGTACAGTACATCAGTGTAAATTAGAATAAGCCCACTGAGTTCAATGAAGAATTTGGCCCGAGTTACTTTTAAACTGATCGGTACCATGTAGCAATTGATAAATGAAATGTAAAGGTGGATTTATGTAAGCCATATAAGTATATAGACAGAGAGTTCATGGAATTTTAGAAGACATTTTAAGTTTGTTTGAACAGTTGATTAATTACAAAATCCTCCCCTACGAAAGAATCGGCTGCTTAAGCTTTTGTCTATGAATGCACCGTCTTCCCACACCCACCCACTGACTTTTGCTGAATACCTCGGATAAAACAGAAAAGGTTAGGCACGTGCCACCACCTGAGCCCATTTCGTGCTTCTGTCTGGACTCCAGGAACTGAATGAGCCATCCCCTAGATTTGTAGGAGAACAATGAGATGAATTAAGCCAAGTGTGCAATGCTGTGTAATTCAGCCGATTGTTGCTTCTCCATCTGTGACACCATGGCCCCATGATTGATGGGACAGGTGTCATTCATACTAATGTAAACCACTGACAGTGGCAGCTCAGCTCTTTTAATATGACCCAGCACCAACTGTACACAATCAGCTCCTGATAGAAGAATGATGTGGTGCACATAAGTCTTTATTCAGTTATCAGGAATTCTGGCTTTACCTCTTTATTGCTCATGGGAACAGTTGGTTAAAGACATGGCATTTCATGCCACTTCAAAACATCTGATCTGTCCCACGAGGTTAACGGCTGCTATGAGAACATTGCCAGCAAATTCTTTCACTGCTGGAAAAATGAATATAATTTAGTAGTGGAAATCTTAGATTCATGGCCCATTAAACAACTATAGTGAAAAAAATCTTTTCCTATATAATTTTTTTTTTGAGAATTTCACTAAAAATTGTTTTGATAGTGATTCCCATTGCTTGCTTTCAGAATTGTAACCAAAATGTCTTGTTTTTAAAATGGCATTTACTTTTTACTTAGCATGTACTTTTACTGGCCACACTTTATTGTAGTAAAATGATCGAATTATTTCACTAAGCAACGTCCACCAGCTTTCCAAAATTAATTCCTGACAATTATTTTAGCCATGACACTTGTCAGCCAACTGTACCATGAACTATTTAAGAAGGAAAACAGCAGCTTTAACATACAAGGACAATAACACTTATCCTCTCCAAAAAGACTGAACCCTACAGCCAACTTGAGGAAGGAATCACCAAACAGTGAACTGCGTGGCGGGGGGAGGGCAGGGCGGGAATTAAATGAAAGCAAATAACTATAAAGCATAATGGTTCAGTCCTTTCTGGTGCATTTTCAATATGTGGAGAATTATTACCAAAAAAACCCAGCTGACTAAACTGGGTGGCTCTGCTAAGTTAAGAAGTGTATGATTTCACTATTATATTAACTATTGTTTTTCATTCGGTTTTCCAGTATTACATATGCTTAAAAAGTTTCAGATGTGAGATACAAAAGTAGTTGTTTTCTCCAAGAACATTTCTGTAGACAAAACCAAAAGTGGGACTGGTGGGGGGTGCAGAGAATCTGATGGATAAGGATGGATTTAATAAAACAAGCCACCTTCTCCTCCCCTCCCCACCCAACCCTTCATATGGGAAAGAATTTAACTAGTGCTTAGGGACAAGTCAGCATCTTCATTTCATATGGACTTACATATGAGTACATCTGCAAGATTTTAATGGGATAAAGTATGATTTTAGGTTATCAATTTCTGGCTTTTTTTTTTTTTTTTTGGACGATGTTCGAAATAAGCATCAGCAAATCATCAACATCTTCTCATTCTAACTAGCTACATCCATCAATCTCTGATCACACCTATTAGAATCTCTTTGTAGCCCACAGTACATCTTGCGACAGCTTGACCAGTTGTTTAAGGAAAGAGTGTGTGATGGAGCAAAGCTAAATCGACACATCTGTGATACTTCTGACACCCCTCAGCATGGCTAATATTAATTTGTTTTCTTTGGCTAGGTAAGTGCTGCCAAAACACATTATATATGGTATGCAGTTCCAATCAAAATGATGAAAAGGAGATGTGCAATTTTGTTTCACTCAAAGCAACATGAAAAGACAGAGAATAAGAGATACAAGGGATTATTACAAAGCAATAGTCTAGAGACTAAAAGTATTCTGTTTTAAAGTTTGGCTTCAGAATACAACCCTTTATTCAACTACATCTATCCCACCTATAAAAAACCTCTGCTGAGATTTTTTTTTTTTTTTTTTAAGATTTTTACTTGAAAAAATGAATAGTTTCAGTAAAATACATGACCACATGCATAAATAAATGTGCACAGTTCTACACAGGATATTATAAGCTGATTGATTAGATTGGAGAAAAGGAATTTCTGTTTAATAAACCCGGGTCAAACTAAGTTACTGCAGTATATTGATGAACCACTCCACAACTGCATGTGTAATGTCCTGTGTTACAGGGTGTGTCGTGAGAAGATACGACGTACATTTTTAATAGTAACATTTTTTTGTTTGCATATTTGTTTGATACAAATCAGATAGTATGCATGCAAATTATTTTTGAAGGAAATTCTACATAAATGTTGCCCAAATCTAAAATCTTGTCATCTGTCTCAAGATCA
Source organism: Terrapene triunguis (assembly GCF_002925995.2). NCBI lineage: Eukaryota > Metazoa > Chordata > Testudines > Emydidae > Terrapene > Terrapene triunguis. The sequence goes on along the minus strand of NW_020664613.1, from coordinate 4,451,069 downwards.
GAAATCAAGCAGATTGTACATTTGTCACATATTGAGTAGAACAGCACCTACCCCCAACCAATTCTAAAAGTTTCATTAGTAAATGATCTGTACAGGACATCAGAGTTTTACATACCAACGATGTAGGAAAAAATTGAAACAAAAAATTCAATTATACTTCCATCTGAAAGGAAGTGCTCAAAAAATGCTGCACCAGATGATAAAGTTCAGCTTCATAATTCAGAAAGATACCGTAATTAAAAGAACTTATTTGGAAAATGCAACAGAAAGGACTGAACCATTATGTTTTATAGTTATTTGCTTTCATTTAATTCCCCCCCCCGCCCCCCATGCAGTTCACTGCTTGGTAATTCCTGCGTTGGACTGTTGTGACAGTTCAGGTGTTGGTTTTGTTGTTTTAATCAACTGTTCAAACAAACTTAAAATGTCTTCTAAAATTCCATGAACTCTCTGTCTATATACTTATATGGCTTACATAAATCCACCTTTACATTTCATTTATCAATTGCTACATGGTACCGATCAGTTTAAAAGTAACTCGGGCCAAATTCTCCATTGAACTCAGTGGGCTTACCCTAATTTACTCGATAGAGCAACGAGGAGGAAAGATACACTTGGTTGTTACAAAGGAAGCAAATACAGAATAATGTAATTATATTCCATGCATTACATAAACAAATAAGGCTAAGAGGTTTAAATCTTTCAGAATGTTACAAAAATATGAGTCATTTTAAGGAGCACTTATCAAAAGGCAATGGTTTATAATATCTATTGCATCTGAATTATTCTGCGAAGTACTACAGAAACAGAGAAATGCTATCCCTGTAAGAAATAAAGGGAGAGCACACATGATCCCGCAAAAGCACAATTCAGTTTGAAAATTTTTTTTTGCATTAACGTATCATTATACTTTTACTTTTTGCCAAGAGCAATTTAAAACATTTACCAAAGGATGTTTTTTTGATTTTTTTTATTACTTTTCGGGGGATAAGGTGGAGCTGAAAGAAATTAAAATTGAATCTATATTTTATATAGGTTTCTAAAGGCATTGGACTTTACATTAAAAAGGATATGTACTTTTTTCTATAAAACAAATTATATTTTAATAAAACAATACCATATGTCAGAGGAAGTGTGCTTTTATAATGAAATTTTTTGATAAAGGCCAAAAATTACAAGAATGCCCATGAATATGATTACTTATATAAATTATTAGGAAGTTCAAATTATTTATATAAAAGGGTGGCATATTCTATGGAAACAATATTAATGCAAAAATTAGAAATGTTGGAATCTATGAAGAATCTGACAAAATCAGAAGCGAGAACTTTAATATGTACATTGTTATTTATTCAGCTAACTCCCTCTTCTAGGACAAGCAAAACCAATAGATGAAAGCAACAAATTCTTAAAAAGGTAACTGCATGCAGAAAAGTTGAGAGAGATCTTTGCATGTGTACTGTATATACACACTACATACAATGTATGACTGTAGCATGCACACGTGTGACACAATCTGTTGTATGTAGACTGATAATTGATTTATACATATAAGTAAATGTACAGATGTGTGTGATTACATCAGTGATGTCTAAAAGCAAAAGAAGATGTACGAAATGCAAAAGAACATGTAATAAGTGGAATGTCAAGCTGCAGAGACTGTTGGTGTCATCCCTGCACTATCAAACATACACATGAGTATGATTGGAGACAGAGAGGCTAAATATTTCACTGTCAGAGCATGTCGAGAAGTGCAATTCATTTTTCTCTCATGTGCTTTAGGACAATGACAATTTAATACAAGACTAGTGGATGTAAAAGAGATAAAAACTGAACAAACTGGCCCAGCATAATCACAGATTTCCTCCAGAGAGCTCGCTAGCATGAGGCTCATATGCACTTGTAACATATCAACATTTTATTGTTTCTTTCCTCCATGAATCTGCTATGAGGCACGAATTCATAGCAAAGCTTATCTCATGACAGAGCTTACTTTCAACTTCAGTAGGGACATTGACCAAGAGCTCTTTCTAAATGTATTATCTCTATCCTAAGCATTGTAATGACTGATATAATATTAGCAAAACTTACTAATAATTGGGGTCATTTGTTTGAAGGATGCTAATAAGTTCATTCTTACTTATACTTGCAATGGGGCAAAAACAGCACCCCAAATGTCAAGGGTCATTGTCCTTTAGAAATATTCAATAAAATGACTATCATATTTAATCACCCTGTTGAAAAATAATTAGGATTTAATATCATATTTTCACTGTATAATCTGTGATATTGCTATACAATATTGGCTTATATAGCTTTAAGAAATGTGGGCATACTATAGCTCTAGATACTCTCAGCAAAGTATGCTTCAAGTATTGTTAAATATAATCATAGACAAGTTACCTTCTGTATTTGATGAATAGCACCATGTATTTGAAACTAATTGCAAAAGTAGGGCTTGGCTAATGAGGCAGTCCTTATCTTTTCTCAGCAGTGCAAGCACAAGTATTTTTCTGCTGGCTCAATATTTTCTTTTAAATGCGCAAAGTGCTATTAGCTAAGTTGAAATCTGATTAAAACAACAAAACCAACACCTGAACTGTCACAACAGTCCAACGCAGCTCCGGGAAGTAAAGGCTCAGACTAGTCCTATTCCTTGTTTTTTGCATGTGTTTTTGAAAATAATAATTAAATAAATAATTCCTGTCGCTTCTCTCTATTGCTTCCATTCCCATTAGCATCTTTGAAAATACTTTGCCAAGAGTGGCAGTATTCCTTAGTGTAGAATTATAGGTACAGTGCCTTCTATATGTCGAGACTTTAGTTAAATAAATCTATAAAAGGTCTTAAAACAGAGGGCTCTTCAAAAAAAAGGACAGCATGCCATGGAAAAGGGGGGAAAAAAAAAAACAGTGGAGAAAATTATCAGCCATTCAAGAGAATTAATGGATATCCACAAGGGCTTTGCTAATAACATGGGTTAATTACCACTGCAACGCACCAGGCTCAGTAAATAAAAGAGCACAACCATAAACACATTAAAATGAGCAACCATCACTAAAAGAGAGGCCAGCCCCAGTAAATGGAAAGCTGTCAAAGAGCCATTTCAGAACAAGCCCTTTACACTTTCCGCAGGATTTGAAAACTTGCCAAAGAAGTCTATGAAAAACAAAAAACAAAACTTAAAAGCAAAAACAAAAAAGGAAACATGGAAGAAGGCCCATTTGCTGTCCAAGGGGAGAACACAAAAGGAATCTATTCATTCAGACACACTTTTGGGTTTACTTCATACCAGAAAGCTTGGTTCTACATCGTGTGCTTGGTATGGCAGCTGAGACCCTATAGTTTTTGGACTTGAACTCTAACTGCTTGCTTTATTTTTTAAAAAGGTTAAGATAACTAACGACTCTAATATGCGAGATTAAAAACCTCCACCTTGAGGAAAGTAACTGTAGAGTGAAGTCGGTTGTCATTTCCCACTAATTGATGAAGAAATGTTCTATAGTCCACCCTTCCCCCACCTTCACAAATTGCAGGTATTTCCAGATCAAATTCTTTGGAAATAAGAGCTATATCAAAAATTTTTGATAGGGGAAGAATGAAACTAAGACAAACTCTCTCTCAGATATATATTATACACACACACACACATACACACAATATATTATATAAGTAAACACACAAACCATTCCCAGATTGAAACATGATACAGTTTATAAAAATAATATGAAATATGTACACTGGCTATCATATTAAAATATTTTTTTTACTGTATGTGACTCCAGACTAGATCCACTTTCATTATCTAAATTACACTTATCTTACTGCTCATAATCTGTGCATTTTATTTCTCATACTGTAGAATCAAATAAAAATCCATGCAACATTGTAACAGCCACATTTGTTAATTTTCAGTTAAATTCTTTTGCATATTTTTGAATGGGGGAAGTAGGGAAGGGGTCGAGGGGTTCAAATTCATGAAACAGATAGAGTGAGCCACAAAGGGCAAATGTACAGTGCACAGAAGCTATCTGGAGTCACAAATCTATTCAGTTTTCTATGTTTGGCACTCAGAGATCATGTTTAAATGTACTAAACTAGTTCCTCCCCCTCCTCCCCTTCTTTGGAGTGTTTCAATTGCCTTTCCTTCTTCCAACAGCTGTGACAACTGTTAAAACAGTCAGTAAAATTAAGTCCGCTCTATAATCCTGTAGTCAATGTTACATTTTAATCAGAGGTTGTAGGAGATTTCATGTTATGAACACAATGATTCATTTAGAATGATTAAACTGACACATATGTCAAAATGAGCAGATATATTTATTGCATCTGTTAGGATATTAACTATTATTATTATTATTATTACTGCTGAAAAGCAAAAACCAAGGTTGCAGATGGCTTTAAGTTATTGCATTCTTTAACATGCTCTGTCTTAAAATCAAAGCATACCTAGTGATGGTCAGACAGATGTCTGTGCACTCCCAAAATGTTTTGTCAATTTTTAGCATGGATCCTCCTCTACACAATAATTACTGTAGAAATTGTCCACTTGTAGAGACGTTTATTTCATCTGTATAGCTTTCTCTGTGGTTTCCTGTGCCTGTGCACATGACAGCATGCAGTCAAAATACAACTACTATGAATATTGATAGTTCTGGGGTTTATTAATTGAGACAGAGACAGATGTGTTTCTGAGCATTAGATATTTCTGTCTGTCCACTCAACCACACACCCATCATACCCTACATCCGGAGAGTAAATTGGATTGTTTTAAGAAGACTTTTAGTTGAGCCAAAGGGGGGGAAAAAGAATTAGTTTAAATCTTGCAGCAGAGCCAAAAAGACATGTGCCCTGATTTCATTTAAATGCATCTACTTTAAGAGGCTTATCTAAACTAATCATTCAAATTAGCTGTAAGAAGGTAAATTCAGGAAAGCTCCTTTAAAAAAGAACCTCTTCCTATCTTTAATTTTTTTTTTAATTATTTTCTACAGAAAATTTAAAACATGAAGTGAAAGCTATGGCCATTGCATTCTTGCACTATACAGCAGCTCACTGAGCACTGACCTATAAACCATATCTTAGTGGGCATCCTACCTTTGTTTATTTTCATTTATTTACCTCTGCAGTTTTATAGGGGGTTCTTCCCTCTCTCACCTCAAACTGTTTTCCCATTGGCAAGTCTATTTACTGCTGTTCTCTTTAGTTCCTATGTTATATCACCAACATACAGTCACTGTAAGTCACTTTCCATCTCTGGCTTAATTACAAATAGCAATGCAATATGCAGACACTAAGGACAGCTAGTGGGCATCTACCTATAATACATTGTCACCTCTCTATACAGCCTTCCAACACAGTATATCTAGAGCTATATTTACTATTAGCGTTTTTTCTTCAGTATTAAAACATTCATTGCTAGCGTAATATGAAGGCACAGCAAAATAACTAGCTTGACATAAAGAAAAATGAATCAATGACAGCTCCCGTGATAAACTAATATTTAATCCTGAGTATACGTTGAAATCAAGTTTATAAGCTACTCATCAGCACTAGAATGCTGGATTTTGTTTGGGTTTTCTGCTTTTTATCTCAGAGAGTCCAAGTATGTATATCTGAATGTATACAAAACTAGGTAGTTAATAGGTACAGATGAAACAATTCTCTCTCTCTCTCTCTCTCTAGACAATAAATTACTTTTGAATGTATTTATATATATTTGTATGTCTTTTTCGGGGGGAAAGCAACAAAATAAAACAAAACAGACTACAGGCTACTTGGAACAAATGTACTTCGTTCCACCAGTTCTCTATTAAAGTACAAAACATTAAAAACCAGTTTGGTTCTTTTCTTCCTCAGTATTTTCTTCTCCTTTATTAAAAGGCACACAATTTCCTTGTTACTAAATAGACTGATATGTCAGTGAAATGCTGGTTGAACAGTATTTTAGACCTGAATTGTGGAAGGCTAGTTGTGAATATTCATCCTTAAAGAGGTATTAACAGTTCTGTTATTTTCCCTGCTAACTCTGCATAGACAGAAATGACAGGGAGACCAAAATATCTGTCATATTGAAAATACACGAGAGGCACTAATATAAATCATTTTCTTAATATATTATTTTTAAACCTTTTTTTCCCTGGGAAAATGTGTCCTACTTCAAGGCATATTTTAACAATTCACTAAGCATTTGTGCCAAGTGCCTATTATTAGTACCTGAATAAGAAGTGACTGTCACACAGCTGTTTTACTGACAGTCACAGGGCTTTGACTCAAAGGTAACATTGTAGTCAGAGAACAATTCTCCACTTACTGAATTAGCAGATCACCCTCAGCTCAAAAAAGACAAGACAGACACAAACGACCATTCATGCACACAGAAGCCACAGAGCACTACCTGAATCAATGTTTACATTTTTTCATTTAAAAAAAAGAACAAGAGAAGAAAGGAAGAAAGGTACCTACTCTTCTTCGTAGTGAAGGGAAAAAGATTCAGGAAGGCAAAGTTCTACCGAATCCATGTGCGCTCGGCAACCATTATTTGTGCACCCCAGCAATAAATCAAAGTTTCCTTGACAGAGCACAGTGCAATTAACACAAATGTTCTCCTGGTGACAAGCCTATAGGCACAGCCAGTTGGGACCAAAAGCTCTCACACTCTCCTAATCAAGGACTTAAAGCCCCGATTGGAGCTTATTAATATGAAGTAGGGCTTTACATATGCAGTCCCACTGGCCCAGACAGATACTGGATTGGTAGCACATTAGCCAATCAGATGTGAGCAGAACAGAGGCTGCACAGATTGAGAAGAGCCAGGCAGGTAGAGAAGGGTGGAGAAACTGAAAGAGACTGAAAACTGAGAGTAGGGAGTTAATAAAAAGAAATTTAAATGCTACCAATATTTTCTAAGGGGCTACAAAGAAAAACTAATTAGCATAACTCTCTAGGCACTAGATGTTTTCTGTAACTTAAAACACTGTTAGCCAGGTACCTTGAATGGAAGAAATACATGCAGACTCTCAGTTAATGTTGTGAAGAATTCATCATAAGGTAGAGAACTAAGTTTGTGCTGCCATTGTCTGTTTATTCCATTGTTGTTGTTGGGGGAGGAGGGGATTGCTGGGGGGGGGGAGGGTTTAAGTGCTTTTGCTTTTTTTCATGCATAAATTATTTTTTATCTTCTAATTTTTCTGGTACATACTGAGCACCTAAACTCAAAATTAATTGTTCTAAAGATTCTGGGTAATTGAACTTTTAACTGTAAGTTTGTGTTGTCAATTATTTAGAACTGAAAATCTCATTCAGTACTGACTTGACAGAAAAACTACACTTTAAAAATGCATCTGTTTTAACAGCACAGGTGCACACATCGTTGAGACCACATACGTGTACATATACCTATAGTAGATACATGTTAATATGGGCATATTTAACACATTAGCCACAAATGCAAAACATTTAGATGTTGTTCATAAACAGAAGGAAAAGCTCCTGCACTGATCAATTTCTTTTGTAACTGAGCAGGGATTATAATGGACTAAACTCAGCCTGTTTCATTTTAACAAGATCAGACTGCATTGTGGTAGGTCTGCATACGTACCCCTGCAGGTTTGGTTTTTTTTTTAATTTATTTTTAAAGCAAATTTTACCAAACTGGAAGGAAAGTAAATATATCAAACCCATTACTTGTATATATGCCATTGCCTACATAATCATCTTTGAACCTAATAGCTCCAAACCACTTGCTTTTGTAAGTCATAGTCATCCACCTCATAAAGAAAACTCACTGAATAAACCAATTTAAACAAGTGATCATACACAAAATCAGACATAGTTTACACTGAAAATACAAATTTTAAAAGGAGCAGCTGAAAAATAGGGGTATGATAAATTTCCCTCAAAAGCTACAGTTTATTATTAACATTACAGCTAAAATATACTTATTTTCTGGTTTCAGAGAAAGATTTTTTTTCTACCAGCCTGCAATGGAAATAAATACCAGCTATTTATGACAAGGAGATAACTGCTACCTTCTTAAGAGTGGAGAACCCACAATTTTTTATAATTCAGCTCTAGTGTGCACAAATCTTTTGTGACTGGGGTTCTACATGATGCAAATGACAATCTTTAAGATCAAAACAAACCAGTGCACACCCTCAGAATGCATTAATACCACTCACAAATGGGAACACAAATGTCCTCTTCAAATCTATTACACAGCTTTTGGGGGAAAGAAACCCCAGAAATTAAGTCTAAAAATATAAATGCAATAGATATGTTTGAAGCTCTTTGTGACGGAGAGTGATTTCCAGTGTAATGTATTTAACCAGATGTAAAGGATGGGCCTGCTCCTTACATATGCGGCATAAAATACATGCAAGTTTAAGGATCAGACTTCACACAGCAAAACTATGGCTCTCACTACTGTATAAAAGCAGGTAGTAAAAGCTTAATTACCAGTAGCATTATGCTGTCTATATTGTTAAATGTGAACTCTGTAATTAAGATGTAAATTCAGTTGTGAGCAGTGAATTAAAAGAGCTCTGAGATGTAGAGTAAAGCCCAAGCATTCTGCAGACACACCATACAGACAAAAAAAAGATTAGTTTTGATCAAATCTTAAAACAAGAGGAATTTCATCATTTTACGGCATTAAAACCCCTTCTTAAAAAAGCACTTTGATAAAAGAAATGCTGTGGTTGTGGGAACCAAATCAGCACTTGAAAATTAAATATGTATTCTATGCTATAGGAATCTTGATTTCCATATAAATCCAAAGTCCAGATCCCACTAACTGGTTTATTCATGCACATCTCCAACAACATATAAACCAATAAATGTCTTTAGTTTAAATGTATAACTTTGAATATACATATACGCTCACTATAAAGTAGCTATTTTCTAACTATACTGGCATTTGGATTTGAAATTCCTTCAGACCCTGTACCTGTGTGTGTTTTATTATTAAAAAATAATCCATGAAGGATCTATATATATGAGTAATTTGATACAAGTCATTTTTAAAGTACAGTATCATCATCTTTACTGGAACATATATCATTTGAAATATGATTATTAAGCCATCTTAAACCTTATCAGACCAAAATTTACCTCATGTTTACTTTTGTTCATTATCTTTTAGACTGTATATTTATACTCAGCAGCTGAAAATCTGACAGTCTATGCTTTCTCTTGTGGTCTGTCTTCCATCCTTTTCATGTTCATATAGTTTCCACTACCCCTTTGCTTTCCCTCCCTATCCAATCTTTCTCTCCCCCTATTAACCATCACTACCTTTCCACCAACCATCTTTCATCCAGGCAAGCAGCTGCCTTCACTGCTGTGCTGCTCCTTAGATGACCAGAAACACAGTGCTGCTATACTTTACGTGTTGATAAACAAAGCAGCTAGCTTCCTCCCCTGGGACTGAAAGTGCCACCTCCACCAGATCAGGGTCTGGAATTCCAACTACATTCTTGAACTTCGGTTTCCCCAGTTACTGTTCAGCTAAAAAAAATGAAAGGCTACTACAGCAGATAACAGAGGCAAGTGTGTAGTTAAGTTTTCTCAGTAAACTTTCTTGCACAACATTTGAAATGAATAAAAAGCACTGGGGGGGGAGGGCGGGGAAATACAATCAAGGCAGCCACTGGTTTACAAAATTTCAGCAGAGGGTATGGATTAAGAACACGCCCGCATGTACACACACGCGCGTCTGAAACTAACTTATCAAAATCTACAGTACAAAATCTTACCACAAGGAGTATACAAAACACAGTAGAAATGGAATCAAAGAGAAGGAGGGGGAGGAACTGTCATGAGTGTCTGCACCAGTCAATGAGAATTACTGTGCAGTGTCTGCATCTCCACATCTCTCTGCGCGTATAATTATCCCTAGTACATCTTTAAGCGTCTTCACACTTAAATGCAATCGACATTTCAAGGCACCCAAGCAGCCAGATTCCTTAACCACAGCTACCTCAAGGCAACCGAAGAAGTAAAGATTCAGTGGCACTTTACAGAAGCAGCACAGCACGTCGTGCCAAGTGCATTATATTTACTTAAAAGAGCAATGAGGAAAAGACAGTTGGGAAGGGACAAAAACATCAAAAATTCAAGCACCTGCTCCGAGATTATTTATTTTAAAACAAATACTCTTTCTGAACCTATTCTAGTTGAGAAGGATGTTCCCCACCTCAGCAAAATCTATCATATTTTCAATAAAGTTTTAATTAAATGTTGAAATATCACTGGTTGTTTGAAATGAACTTTGAGAGGACCAAAGTAGTGTTTATTTGTTATTCCCTCTTTACCACTCTGCAAAGTAACTGGGTGAGCTACTGTCAAATAAAAACAAATTTGTGTTATGCTACTGAATGCTCAGCATTAAAACCGCTCTGCTGCTGTCTTAGACACATAATTGGTTTTGATTTTGGAGTTTTGCCTTTTGTGCTCTTTATTAGAAGGCACACAGTGCATCTCTGGACACACTGTTAACGTTGAAAAAAATCCTTTGTGCTAAAAAAGTTGCAAACTTTGTTCACGTTTGTATATAGTTGGGCAACGGGTAGCAGGTAATTACTTTAGAACCATCTGCTACTTCAATCTGTATTTAGCATTAATCACTCCTTGCTTTGATCTTAGACAAAAAAAACCCCAACACTATCTCAAAATGTGCTGTAGAACTTCATCATAGACCAGGAATTGTCCTATATACAAAGCTGAGGGTTGGTTGGTTATTTTTTTAAACTTTAGCAGATAAAATTTCTTCTCTAAGAAATCACAGCAATCACTTTGCCATATTACCAAAGTACATTCAAGTCACCGGATCTTAATAAAACATGGCATATTTTCTATTTCCTTTATTTTCAAGGACATGGGCATTGATATTTAAATGACTGCCTTCACTGATACAGAATAGAACCCTTTCATACTGCTGTAAGTGAAAATTGTTCTACTGAACAAAATACCTTTTCCAAAGCCAAAAAAAGTGCCCACCCATTGCATGACATCCAAAAAAAGTCTATTCTCATTAGAGATAAATGGAGCATCCGCGCCAATATTGATATTTTTCGATTACACCAAGCTCTTATCCTAGTGTAAGTTTCTTCAGAGAAGCAGAAGTGCGTTACTGTCTCAGACAGCCAAGGATAAGATGACTGAGGGAATTCAGTTGCTCTGTTTAATTAATACAGGATTATTTCACTTTCATTTTGTGAAGCTAATAATATGACTGGTGGAATGTCAGTAAAAATTAAATCATAAACTAGTGCAGTACCAAAGGGAAAACTTACTTTAGTTATTGAGTATTCCCAGCAGAAATCTTGAAAATCTTATACATATTTACACTGATAAAATACCACATGTACTTCATGGGATACCGCAAGCTTTCAACAATCCTTATGGCATGTATTTACAGAGCAAGAGTTAACATTTTGAGATTACACGTTAATAAATGAGTTGCAGTTATATTGTTTCCTGAATGTTAAGCACCAAATGCTAAATGCAGAAACACATTCAAGGTCAATGTCCTATTTTAGACCTTTTCAGCAGCTGTGGTATTATGATAATCACACTTAAAATATTCCTATAGAAAGAGTAAATTAGCCCTTTTCACTAGAAAGATGATTATGATAAACAATAAATCTGAAAGAGCACAAATTCATATTTCTTTTTTTCCAAAGCAATGAATTGCTGTTCCTTATTGTGACAGTGGCATTTCCATACAGGAATAAAATAGAAGGGTCCACATTATTCTGCTTTTGAATTACCTTTTATTTTTCAAAGGTCTTATATTTGAGAAAACATTTTTCCACAAAAAAGGTTTGTTTGCCAACAGAACAAAAAAACAAAAACATTTAATTCTCAGGTCTTTCTTTCCCCTCCACAACCTGCATGAAATATAGGATCCCACAAAACAAGACGGCAGAGAAGAAAAACTTAACATCAACAGCCATTCCTAAGTGAGATTAGGTTTTTAGTTCTGACTAATTGAGGTACAAGAGCTGATGGGTCGGCAGCATCTTTTTTTTTTTTTTTTTTTTTACTTGTCTTCCTACCTGACTGGAAGCTCAAGGAGCTAAAAATAGAAAAGAAGAAGATGGAGTGCAAATATTTCCCCAGTGAAAACACCAATAATCTTTACCGTGAGCTGACATGAATTGCTTGTTACACTGCCCTAGGATATCATGGCTTGAAGCGACAGCACAGACACACACACACACACAAAAGCCACTAGCCATCCTCAAAGCTATTGTAATATGTGTTTGTGCATGTGCATGTTGCAGGCGCCCCTATGAAATTTGACTTCTGTCCGATACACCTGCCATACAAAACACATTATCTGCAGTTTGTTTTTATCCTGACTATCCCAGCCCGTCTTCCATCACTCTTCTTTCTCTTTCTCCCCCTACTCCCCCTCCACTCCCTTTGCTCTGGCATTTTTATTATTAATGTTATTGCTATTATTACTGTCCAAGCATAAGCTGATCCACAGGGGAGCCTGTGTAATTTAACCCCTCAAGCTCTAAATTCCTTCACATGTGCCAAAGACACAGGTTTGTTGTTGCCTCCAGCAATATCCCAGGAAGACGAGTGATGGCGGTGTCATATCATCACACAGCGACTTAATCTATTGCGACACCCAGGGAACGGGCAACTGAAGAGATTTACAGAACACGCTCTCTGACTGCATACAAAAATGTTACCCCCCTTCCCAATAAACCCAAGTCACATGGAACAAAGTGAAACAAATTTCACCCTCCTACCACTCTCAGTTTCTATCACTCACTGTATATTATCCAGTCCTCCCACAACGGTAGTGGTCCTACTGTACATCTTATATCTATGCAGCACTTTTACTACATTCGTGTTCTCTCTCCTTTGTTCTTCTCATGTTCCCTGATTAACAAACAGCCAGATCATGTTGAACTGCCAAGTAACATAGCCTCAGAAATCTTTTGTCCGTACACTAGATGACTGGAACCATCACTTACACCAAGGTTATCTCTGCGTGCTCTCTCCTGACATCAAATGCACATTTCTAAAACAGTTTAAAGAGCTTGCACTTTTTAAGGGTGCACAGAACACTATACTAAACTTTCAACCTTTAGCCACAGTAAATATTGACAAGAAAAAAAGCACTTACCATGCATACTGAAAAATGGGAGACTGTCCTCCCACCCCAGGGACTGTCCACATGGACATTGTACTTTTGTTATCATTTACTATTATTAAGAAAGAATGCAAATTTCACATGGAAGTATGTCACTAATTTAGAAGTTAGGTGATATTCTCCATCTTAACTCTGATGTTCAATTGAGATGGAAGAATTTGGGGTAAGTTTAATCAGTTTTGGAATACTTCTTGAGATAGAAAGCTAAACAAATCAAAGAATTTTCACTGGTATTGGTGGTGGGGTAGGGGAATATTAGATTATTTTTCCCTTCTCTAAATTGGAATCCTAAATATTAAAATGACAACATTTAATAAAGCACGAAGGCCCCTTATTAAGGCCTGACCCAGCAAAGCTTTAAGTCATGCAACTAGTCCTTATTTATTTGAACCCTCATATTGATTTTAGTGGGACTGCTTGAACGTGGACTGGGCCCTTAACATCTGAAATGTAAAACACTGACATTGTCCAGACTGCCAGCCAAATGAATTTTGAGAACACACAGGTACATACATACACAAAGTCTCTGTGGGGTTAAACAGCATCTTGTGCTTTTCCCCATGAATGTAATACAAAGAGACTTTTGTTGTTGTTGTTGTTTTTAAAGTGAGTTACGAACATGCAGGTTCCAGATGGGGAATTGGTTTTAGTAGGTCTAAAGAAAATCGTGTTTCACCACTGATTACACTTACCCCAAGTCTTGCAGCCCAGCCCACCTGAACATTGGAACTTGGATGAGGTTAAAGAAAGTCCTGAGAGAACACATTTGAGCTCAGGTGAGATGCTGTTCTCCACACCCAAAAGAATTTGCCACATACTCATGGCTGAAAAGTGCACGATAACTCATTCAAAAAATGTACCAGGTAGCACTAGGCAGTAATGCAGTATAGCATTTCTGCAGTCACTAATGTGCTTATACAATATCGTTTTATTTGACCACTTTAACACTTTTTGACTACAATGTATTAGAATCATGCTGTTAAATACAGTGGGTCTTGCCTTTATTTGTTGTGGCTAATGCAATGAAAACATTCACATTTTTTCTACCTGTATTAGCAAAGAAGATTCAATGAGACAATATAGTCCTAATGTGATATTTTTGTGGCTGGAGCTTTCCATTATTGCCTGCGTTCCTGTTCCACTACCAGCCTTATTTCTATTGATCAGGCAGTTAGTCCTATTCAATTATTCAATCTCAATCAATAAATTTAGCTCTATGAGATGTAAACATTATGCTTACCATTATCCAACTTAATTCATGTGCCTGCAAATTTGGATAGATTTCGAGGTTTCCTTCTTTATAAATAAGCAAAACTAGGTTTCTGAAACTAGCCTTTACGTCTCACCAGTTCTATCACCTTTTTTAGCCTTTGCATTTCCCAGGGATTTGGTTGAACTTTGCTACATTGACAGAATTGATATTTCGTGCCTGAACAGAAAAAAACAATGAATTATTTTTATTAAATACTAGAATAGTAAATAAAGCAATGAAAGCGATAGTGCCACATTTTTAAAGGAGGCCCAATGAGTGCGCACCTGCAAAAATGAATGTATATATGTTGCTACTGCAAAATGCCACATATGCACTTACAAATCAGTGCCCTTCTATTGCGCCTAGCATTGAAAATTGGGTCCTATCAATTATATTGCATGCATGTGTATATACACATTATATACTCAAACCTGACCATCTCCATATGGTCATCCAAGTTTTTTGTGCACAAAAAGGTAAATGTGAACAAATGTGGAAGCAAGACATGGGACACAGAAAATTAAAGGTTCAACTTCTGAGGCTACCTCGGAGCCACTTTATTAACTTTGCCACAAAGTCCAGCTTTCTCCACCTAGAACATCCAAGCCAACTGACCTCAAAATCATGTCAACATACTAATGTGTTCAATATACAATACATCTTTCCCTCTTAGAACCTGAGCTTTTAGGCCTCTCTCAGCCAAAACTCACATTGGCTTCACTGGTATTTTTGCCTGAGTAAAGCCTTCAGGAATAAACCTCTAAGTTACAATTTTGAGGTTACAGGTTACAGACCTCTACTGTTTTGCAGGATATAGTCCCTAGATAGAGAATGTATCGGATATTACACTGGTAACAAATAAATTTCATCACGATCTTCAATTATACAGACAACCCAGTCAAAGACAGAAGTGATGACTCTTTCCCTGAGTTCAAATAATGCTGTCCTGAGAAATACTGAGTTTCTCCTAATGTGCTGGGCTCCTTAACTCCCATTGCTGTCAATGGCTCAAAGAGATGGCTCAGCACTTCACAAGTTTGGTCCCAACTTGGGCGAACAGATGTCCTGATTTTATAGGCAGCGTCCCGATATTAAGGACTTTGTCTTATATAGGTGCCTAAAACCCCTCCACTCCCATCCCGATTTTTCACACTTGCTATCTGGTCACCCTAGCCCCAACTATCTCTGGTTCATTAGCATGGGAATGATGGTAAGGAGGTGCTATTGTAGGAAAATCTGAAGCGGCTTCCATGGGAAGCTATTAGGACACCGTTGTTTACAGGGATGCAAGAATCTCTTCAGTACTGTCAGAGATAAGAGTGAAATGCATAAACATCTTTTAGAAACAAAACATAATTCGAATTCAATCACAACTTTTCTCAGATTGAACTCCTTGCTCTCACATCAGATTATCAGCCTTTGAGGCGTTAACAAACTCTTTTCGCATCATTAAGAGCAGTATGTATATGCTTTTGTACCATTTGGACTTGCTACATGTATGTTCGAAATGCTCTCAGTTTGTATTCAATATTACAAAGCAGCAAAATGAGAAACATTTCTCTTTCAATATATTTTCTAAATAAATCCTCTAAAACCTGACTTAGATTCTTGGATCATGCTTTGGAACAAGGAACTGTGTCAAGAGTGTCTGAATAAAGTAGAGCATATAAGCAAATCAGAATTTTATTCTTCACTCATTGAGAAAGCTGAGATTTAAGATGAAAGGGCTGGGTTGCCTCTCTCTTCACATACACTGCAAAGTTCCTTCACTTTTCCTGTTTTCCTTGTAGATTTACTTGTAAATCTGGCTACAGCCACATTTGAAGTCCGGAGGTCTAACTCCTGACCTCAGTTATGTTAGCCCTTCTCTGCTGAAGAACTACCCCTTGGATCACTGACTTGCTATTATTCTATGGTTAATAGACCTGACCTATGCAATATTTTTTAATCTGGCTACAGTCCGATCTCTAAATTCTCTATTTTGAATGAATACCGATTTTGTGACATGAAGTCTGCAATATAATGAAACGCAAACAATGAAAAGGCTAAATCAGTTTACAAAAAAATCTATTTGTCAAACAGTGTGGAGATGCTCCCAATTTAGTCTGGGCAGTTCATGCAGCTCTTGATAAGGGAGTTAAAACTGAGCCGTTCCACTGCATAAAAATAAAGGCATCTGCAAAAGAGACGTTTTCTTTCAGAGAGTCTTTTCTGTAACCTGTAGCTGATAAAAATGAAAAACAAAATCCTGGATTCTGTGGGAATTTTCTTACAACCAGGAGCACTGCTACAGAAAGCAGCAGCAAAAGCCTCCCTAGCACAGACCCCTTATGTCACATTTGCATTTCTATTCAGCTACATTGCCTGACAATGAAGCAAATGGGTCTGCCTTATCTGTACAATTCTGGACAACAGAGATTTCTAAGCCATACAAAGGAACAAGCTTAACATTCAACACTCAACACTTCCCAGTGCAGCCCCCCAAGATCCTGTGGGGAATGCAGTCACATAACCCCTGTCCACACCAAAAACTTGAACTGTCACATGTTATCAGAAAATGAACTGGTTAAAAAAAAACCACCAGCAAGACTTTCAAAAGATATGCCAGCCTCAGAGAAAAATATTCCCAAATCTGAAGATTTTAAAGCATTATTTCCATCAGAATTGAAAACTGAGGAGTTGCCCAAGAATCTAAAGGGGAGATTCAATACCAAGCTACTTTCCCTGCTCCATTTTGACTGTTTTTAATACACCAAATTCAATAGAAATGTTAAACCTCCCACATTGCACTAGTTTTCATTAAGGCACCTTTAGCAGCTAGTCTTGCTAACTTGTGCAAGATTCGTTTCAGTCTGAGAAAATTTCAACCTAATTCCTTCAAAATTAATATCTTCTCATTTAAAAGTTAAGAATGACTCAAAAACTGTACAAGCTGAAATCTCCAGATCAAACATGTATTATGACAGGACTTAAGCCTGTTATAATACAGGTTAGGGCTTTAAACTGCAAGAAAAAATTATAATCACACAGCTCTATAGACATTTGGACTTTATTCTGGCATTTTGTGACAAATACATACCTGCTGTATCTGTCTCCTTGGTCCACTCCCTTTCCCTATCCTCAGATCTTCTGCTCAACAGAACAGGCATTTTGTCTACACAGTCTGGAGTTCGAAGAACCCACTCTGGGAGAGGTTTAGACAGTGATGTACTTGAATATACAGATTTCTAACATGGGGGGGGAGGGGGTGGAGAGGAAGGGTGTCCACATTTGACCGGTGTAGATGTCTTAAAGCACACTACACATTTTACACAGCATAATGCAGTTTCAAGGTGATAGGTTAACATTTCAATTCCTGACCTAAGCTGCTAGGTAATGGTACTGGGCACTAACAGATGCCCTCTCTCTCTCATGCACGTGCACACACATGTGCCCACCCACCCAAAATATTATTACTGCCAAAATAAGGCAGTCACCATTAGTGAGCAATGCAGAAGGGCTGCTTGGATTCTCTTTGAAACTGCCTGCTGCTATCCCTAATTTTGATTACTTGGATGCCTGAGAAACTGCTGCCTTCTCTTCCTATGAAGCTGTTGCCTTTTCACACACTTGAGCAAGGGGAAAAGGTGTATTCTGGCTCTCCACGTGCTAGTGAGAGTCAGATACTCTATTATCCCTGCCACCGAAAATGGCATTATTGCTGTAGATGAACTAAACCACCAGTTGTTCTGTGATACCAGACAAAATATTGCATAGCCTTGATATGCTGCAAGCGTGAAAACAGGCAGGGCCGGCGCCACCCATTAGGCGACCTAGGTGGTTACCTAGGGCGCTATAATTTGGGGGGCGGCAACCGGGACGGTATTTCGGTGGTGGGACCTTCCGCCGCCTCTGTGGGGCGCGGCATTTCGGGGCGGGACCTTCCGCCGCCTAGGGCGGCAGAAAAGGTGGCAGCGCTCCTGACAACAGGCGAAAGTGAGGATTAATTTTGCCTTCAAATGAGCACTCACATGGCTCTGGCTGACATAATGGGGGCCATGTGCATGCAGTGTAGGCAGGGCCGTTCTTAGGCATATGCAGTATACGCAGCTGCATAGGGCACCCGAAAATTTGAGGCACCACCGGGAGCCATAGGTGCTGACTTCTCATCTTTCCAGGGGGTGCTCGACCCCCCCCCCCCGCTCCAGGCCCTATCCCCACTCCACCCCTTCCCCCAAACCCCCACCCTGCCTCTTCCCGCGCCTGTTCCACACCCGCCCCGCCTTTTCCCCGCCTCCTCCACCGAGCACACCCCGTCCCCACTCCTCCCCCTCCCTCCTGGAGCTTGAATGCCACAAATCAGCTGTTCGCGGCACTCCTGAAGTGCTGGGAGGGAGGGGGTGGAGTTGGCAAGTGCGGGGCTGCCGGCGCGTGAGAGGCACGAGCCTGGGGTGCTGCAGCTTCTGCTGTTTATGAAGCTCGGTATGTGTCAGCAATGCAGGGAGGGTTCTTCTGGGGGTCCGTGGGCAAGGGCAGTGGCTGTGAGCAAGTCGGGCATAGGGGCACCAGTTTAATAATACTACATAGGGCCCCATAAATCCTAAGGATGGCCCTGAGTGTAGGGCAGAATTTAGTCCTTAAACATTACGAGTGGCGACTTTCCTTGCATTATACAAAATAAAAGACATTTGTTGAAGAATAAAATGAGGAAGTTGCCAACATAAAGTGAACATTTACCAGACGTTACCAGATTGTAGTGTTTGAAATATTATGGTATCTCAGATGCCACATGGGGTAACTGTTGGAATACACTGATTTATTCTAATGGAAACTACTGTAGATGAAAAGAGACAATACGGAGGCTTGACAATTAAGGAAAGAGATGGTAGGTCAAACATTTTATGTTGATTTGTCCAAGGACAACGTGGATCTCAAGTTGGTTTACACAATAAGGTTAAGTGGTCACCAACCAAATTAAAATTAGTCTCTGGCCTCAGCTCCCGTGTAAATGCCATTGATCAGAATTTGCACCTTAAACTATGCATTGCTTAGTGCATACATAATTTCTCTCTATATGGTATTTCTAATGTACCTATCACTGTGGTTTCTAGTTGGTCATCACATACATTATTTGTGACGTACAGTACTCAGCATGACCAGAGGAAGAATTCAACTAATTAATGAGCCCAGCAGGCAAAACATCATTTCTTGTGTTCTTTGGGGCATTTACAGGGTAAGTTTTTATTTTCAGTATCAGGTCAGTATCAGATGTGTTGGTCTGTCAATGGATCCAGGATTTTTAGGAGCAGGTTAAGAGCCTACTGAACAAGCAATAAGTTAAAATTCAGTTGCCTATGCCACCATGCCAAACAACATGTTATTCCTTTGTCTGCTGTCTGATAAAAAAGAATTGTTCAAGACAATCTGACTTTCTGAAAATATGCCCATTGTAAGGCCACTTAGGTCAGTGAAATTTGTGCTGATTAACTGGCTACTATAAGCATAAATTAAAGGCGCAGCTTTCAATTGTGTATCCAATCTTTTCAATACAGAAAAATATTCTGAAAGATAAAATCGATGTGGCTTGTTTGATTAGCTTAATTCCTTTCCTTTTGTTACCTTCTTCCTTCCCTTTTCTAGACATTACCTGGCACATTTTTCCTTTGAAACTAGGAAGTTTTTCCACAAGTGCTCCAAACCAAAGAACGAGTACTCTGGCTTTTATGTAATCTGAATGGGAGCCACATAGAGATAGTATCTGTAAAGATCACCAGATCACCTCATCATCTGTGTCTCTAGCAATATGTGCTGTGTTACTATCCAATGGCCCGTCTGGTTATAAGTTTGTCCCACCTTCCATCTGTTCTTCTTGCTGGCCCACTGCCACATCAACCGCAGTACTTCACAGTCTTTCTTCAAGATGTCATTCAACTTGGTTTGCTACCATACCCATTTGTTTCTCTCTCCGTGTGAGATCAAGCATACATCTTTCTATCTTTCTCTCTCCAGCCTTTAGCTTCTGCTCCATCTTCTTAGTAAGTGTCTATGTTTCTGCTCCATTTATCATAGCTGGCAGTATGCACTACGCAGGTGTCAAGAAAAGCAAGAGAGAGTTCACTCTTCATGATATTGCCTTTCCAGCCTCCTTATGGCTCACCATCCAGTCTCAGCTCTTAACTTTAAACTACATGGTTAGAATAGTGCCAATCAGTTCCAAATAAGTCACTTTAAGGTGAATTAAGGTACACAATGATAACAATGCTGCTTTAAAGTCAATAGACACTTCTTCAGCCTCACTCTCATCTCTTTCTGTATTTACTTTTCTTCCCTTTTGTTTACTTCCTGAGTTTTGTTGCTGTTAACATTATAGCATTTTATACTTGCTGCCAAAAAGTGCATTCAATCCATAACAATGCTAGAAGTAATGCATACTTACATACCTTTGTACTTTTGCCCAAAACTTGGTTTACACAACTGTTTTTCATTTGCATATTATTATAGACACATGCTTAACAACTAATTCCATTTGAAAAAAATGTGTCTTGGATCCACAATGCTGATAATTCAGAACCAAGCCTGACAAACTGGCCCAAATTCTGCCCTCAGTTACATTGAATTCCTCTGGATTGCTGCAGGGTGGTCGAGGGCAGAACTTGACCCACTGCCTCTAAATAACTTAACATATGTAAGGAATTTGCCTCACACGGGACCCAATCACAAGAAAACTAGATGCTCACTACCACTCAAAATCAGGCCTACCATATTTAAGATCACACACTGACTATCATAATTCAGCTCCACGAATAAAAGATTCTGGGCCACATTATGATGCTGGAGAAGCAGGTTCAACTCAACAGTTACACCACAGCAAAATTCAAGCTTACATCATCTGTTATAACTAGCCACTACTGGAGTAATTAAATAGTGAGATTCAGCATTTAAATGCTGAATTCCCTTGCAGCTCCCAATTACTCTGGACAGTAATCAGAGGTTTTTTAAAAAGCTTTGAAAATCCTTTTTGACCTGACAGACCTCATCTCAGTTGAAAACTTCAAATCCCTGAGAATTGTTACCATATGCCAGCACAGTGAAGACTATAGGACTCTGAAATCAACATACTAATTGACTGTATATATGTGCATCAAACAAACATGCCAAAAATCCTTGTAAAATGTAAACTGAAAACACAATGAGAACGCATGTGCTCTGAATAGCCTGCCTGAACAAAATGCTGCAGCTGAGTGGACTGGCTGGCTCAGAGTATTGGTAATAGGCATGTTGCTTTTCAGTTCTAGGTCTCCCATTCAACTTCGGATCTCTACTGACCTGGTCAAAAGTCCCCGTCATTTGATAGTGCTTTGGTGGTTGAATAAAATGAACTGTTAATCTCAGATGAATTCCTATCAGATGTTTTCACATTTCAAAAAACTCTTGACAGTGTCCACAGTAAGGCTGAAGAATGAATAGGCATGGAGTCTGAACTACTATCTCTCCCCTACAAGTGGTACTTAACTGGAAAATAAAAGTTACAGCATATCCTCAAAATTATGGTATGTTCCAATATTATCAAAACCACTGCCACCCCTACCCCGCACTCACACACCCACTTTTTAAAAAATGGAAAAAAATGTGGCTTTTGTTCCTTACTACAATTTAAAACTTGTAGTGTACACATGACTTTGCTGTGGATGAACTAAAAGTGTGAATGTATCGTTTTTTCATCTGGGTGGGACGGAGTGGCAAATGCCCTTCATTTCTCAAGCTTTTCTTTGGATTGAACTAGAAATTTATAGCCCTACAGAAGAGGCTGTTGGAAAAACTGGCCTACCAAACTCTTATGGACAGGGCCGGCTCCAGGCACCAGCGTAGCAAGCAGGTGCCTGGGGCGGCCAATGAAGAGGGGGCGGCACGTCCGGCCAGTCGGCGGAGGGGCCGTCACTCCCTCTCGGAGCGAAGGACCTGCCGCCGATTGCGGCCTTTTTTTTTTTTTTTTTGCTGCTGCCTGGGGCTGCAAAAACGCTAGAGTCGGCCCAGCTTATGGAATATGGTGTCCAGTTCTGGTGTCCACACTTCAAAAGGATGTTGGCAAGTTGAAGAGTTCAGAAAAGAGCTACAAGAATGATCTGAGGTCTGGAAAACATGCCTAACAGTGAGAGACTAAAATAGCTCAATCTATTTTGTTAATCCAAGAGAAAATTAAGAGGTGACTTGATCATGGTCTACATGATCCCTTGTAGAGGGAAGAGATTTCAGCTAATCGATAGGTTTCAGAGTAGCAGCCGTGTTAGTCTGTATCCGCAAAAAGAACAGGAGTACTTGTGGCACCTAGAGACTAACAAATTTATTAGAGCATAAGCTTTCGTGGGCTACAACCCACTTCTTCGGATGCTCTTTAATCTAGCAGAAAAGGGTATAATAAGATCTGATAGTTGGAAGCTGAAGCTAGACAAATTTGGAGTAGAAATTAAGTGCATTTTTTTAACAGTGAGAGTAATTAACCAGTGGGACAACTTACTGAGGTATGTGGTAGATTCTCCATCACTTGAAATCAAGACTAGGTATCTTTCTTAAAGATATGCTATAACTCAAACAGGACTTATGGACCTGATGCAGAAATAACTGGCTAAAATTCTATGGCCTGTGTTATGCAGGTCAGATTAGAGGAGTATAATGGCCCCTTCTGGCCTTAATGAATCTATACTGTACTAAATTACACATACCCAGCTTCAAAATTAGTCATTTTGATTATTCCATATTACAAAGGATTGAACCTATGCATACTCTACCTTAGCTTCCTCCAAGTTCCTATCTAGCATTAGCATGACAAAAATATTTAACATAATAATTGCAAAATAGACTATATGGACAAAATGTCTCCCACTTGCTGCACCAGGCAACTGTTGCTATCAATTCCATTCTATAGACATTGTTTAAATTGATTTCTTAACCAACACTATAAATTCTACAAAGCGAGCCTGTAAACTGCACGCTGACTGACATTCCAAGGCCCTATCCTGAAACCATCCACCGCTGAGTGGTCTTTACCTGTACAAATAGTTCCATGGAAGCCAACAGATCTACTCATGCGAAGCAGAACGTAAGAATCAGGCCCCAAATAATAAAGTTCAGTTTTTCTCCTTGCAAAATGTCTTATATCAGCAAATTCCTGTATTCTTCCAACACTGTAAATATCATGCAAGTACAATCTGAGGTTCTAATTCAAACCTTCAGACAGTGCTTTCCTTAGAATTCCACTCCTTTGCCAAAAGGAACTAAAAGTATGTTGCCTTCCTCTAAAATCAGCAATATCCTTACTGCTTAATTTGAGGCAGCTACACAATATCCTGCATTTACTCAGAGAAAATAGTAAAAAAATAAAATTGCTTAAAATAAGATTGGAGCCATTTTAGCCAAATTTCTAGCAATGTCTCTTCCACCCAGTAAAAATTCATGAGAGGAAAGAATGTTGTCAGCAGGGAGTGGGTCAAGGTTACGGCTATAAAGAAGGCTAAAGTGGCAGGGTAACAATATACAAGGAATGGGTGACACAGCATAGTGGGCAACACATGGCAAATCATGAACAATGGCAGATCACAGTGATATAATGAAGGAATGTATCTCACACCCTGGCAGCCAAGGACAGCACAAGACAATGACCCATCCAATTATCTCTATTCTTATTTTATTCTTCATCCTTCAGTCAACTATCTCAAGCACGGGAAGCACCCTCTTAAATCAATCTTACGTTCATTCCGTATATGCCTTTATAGGTATGCTCATTTTATTCTAGTCCACTCTGTTCCTGGCACTATAGAGAAGAACAAATTAATGTGAGTATAAAAGTCTA
This sequence comes from Terrapene triunguis, assembly GCF_002925995.2. Taxonomy (NCBI): domain Eukaryota; kingdom Metazoa; phylum Chordata; order Testudines; family Emydidae; genus Terrapene; species Terrapene triunguis. The sequence continues at coordinate 4,426,817 of NW_020664613.1, read as the reverse complement.
GCAGACTCTGTCTGCAAGCTGCTAACACATATTTTCCATTTTCTCCCCTTTACAGAAGTTCCATTAACCATCCTCTGTCGCAAACTGCTATTTAGTAACCAGTGCCATCATGTGCAGTGGGGCAAATCATACCCTATTGACCAATGCTACACTTTGTTTGTGTTGTCTCTCTGGTTCGACAAGTCTGTACCAATGGCACCTGTTAAAGCTGCTTCAACTAAGCTGTTCTGCATTTGTCTGGCTGGATTTGGACTTCCTGGATCCCTGACTGAATACAAAGTGATTAGAAAGACCAGTGTTTGGCAACAAGCACAGTGGGGAGTACACTGTGTATTGGTATACAAGAGCACAATGTGTTCTTCATAACATCACTAAGGGAGCATGCTGCTTGAATCTCTGTGCTGTTGAGATCAAAATGGTCTCCTTTGTTATCAGCTGTTTAATAGCAGCTGTTTAATGTAATTCCAAATGATCTGCTTGAATGAAGTTGTCATTCTTACAGTTCACTTTAATCTAGTAAAAAAAACCCAGTTCGGCCACATTATTTTTCTATTGTTCTTTTGTAAAGTTACACATTCTTATGCTTCCCTGAGCCTGCTAAAGTAATAAAATCTTCTGTTATTCTTTAAAACAAAGACAAAGATTGCTATATAATAAATGAATAAAAAGGAAGGATAGGCTCAAATATGAATTTCAAAACATTTTCTTTACAGGTACTTTAAATATAAAGCTTTGGCTACAAATACCATCCTTACCTCATAAAATATAGAAAGCACCAAAAACTGAACTTGCCCAGAAGTATATAAGTGTGTGTATGTGTATATATATCTATATATAGATATATATAGAGAGAGGCATTTTCCTATAATTTACATTGTTTGTAATTATTATATTTCATAAAACAAAAAAGTTGACAAAATATTGATATGGTACATAAAAAATTATATTCTTATTTATTAAACAGTGTAAATTACATAGATATTCTGTGATAGCATTATTTTTGTCAAAATCTATTTGATACTATGACAGATAATACAGGGCCTAATCTTTAAAAATATTTGCAGTTCTTTGATGAACAATAGAGGGCACTAATGCTTCTAATCTGGCAAAAGCATCACATATCAGACAGAACAAAATAGCAATACTACTTGCAGGATACAAACACCATCATCTATGATAAATATATATAGTAGAGAGAGGATTTCTGTCCATCTCTAAAAAAAAAAAAAAAAAAAAAAGCTCTCTTTCTCCTTTAAATTTCCTTATTCAGCCATAGAAAGTAGGATGTGATAACAACATACTAATACTTGCAGCTTTTCAAAGTGGCATTTTCTTTTATTCATTGCATAAAGCAGAAGCCACTTTTCCTCATATGGAGATTTCTTCTGAGCATTTTCTCACCTAATTCTTGGCTATTTATCCATTGCTCTGTACACCCATTTAAGGATAAACCAATTCCATTGAATATTTCTGTGCAGTGCAGTAGGCAAGGGCCACTTAACATGTGTGGCACATGTTCCTAGCAAACTGATCTAGAAATAATGGCTAACAAATGTTGGAAATTGAAAGGCATCTGGGTGCCACTGGAAAGCAAAGTTTTGAATACTGCTCTCATTACAAAGACTTATTTTAGCTTTTTACACAGCTCTAATATTTTAAATAGTTTCACCTGTCTCAAAGGTGATGCAGCATTCCTTTCCCTGATGTGCTTTCAATAAGAGATGCATGTATATCAAATGTCTTGGGAAAGTTCTACACCTTTAACTGTTTTCTCTCCATAAAAGTTAAAATCATCCAGTCAGAAAACACTTCATCATTTTGCACAGAATAGTTCCCAAGAACATAAAACTTCATTAGCACTGCTAGTAGCTGAGCATCATCTACCCTTTTAAAATGCTTACCAGTCTTTCTCATTGCTATTCAAAGAAGCAGATTTATTTCTCAGCTCCGGAGATTGAAATTTTGGCAAGACAGATTTAAAATGTACCGCACACCAACTAATGGATTGTTTTTTCTTAGGCTTTGAACATGTTTAAAAGAAAAAAAAAGGGCAACATATCTCTCTAAAACCAGTAAAGCTCTTCTATTTAGAAACCATGAATTCAGGATGACCATTACTAAACATAACCAATATTAATATGGTTTGGTGCTCCAGTCCGTATATTGTAAGTGAAAAGCCAACCACATATCCATGCTGGTTCTACACATGCAGCAAAATCTGCAACGTTTTCATTAATTTTTGCGCCTCTATTTTTGACTTCTCAACTTCAGAACCCTTGTGCCTGGTTTTCAGAGGTACAAAGCACACACAGCTCCCAGTGATATTAGATAAAACCATTCTGCATCTTATTTGAGTCAAGTGAAAGAGTTTCAAATTGACGTAAATGTGTGCTGTGGGACACAAAGTCAGACACAACTCACACCCCAACATTAAGATACACAAAATTAGTAAAAACATCTGAAAATTTTGGCCTTTACCAGCATGAAATCTTTCAACAGTTTGATATATTTTGTTCCAGTAGTTTTATTTGCTCCCATACCTGGGAAAAGGTCTGGAAAAGACCATGCCGACACTGGACAACCATTTTTAATACTGAATGCATTGAAATCCATGGTAGTCCCAGCATATAACCCTCTCTATGGCCTGATCCAAAGTCCTCTGAAGTGAGGGGGGAGTTCCTTCATGGAGTTCAGTGGGCTTTGGATCAGGCCCTATGTGTTTTTTAATTTGATTTTGGGGGCATGCAGGAGGTTGGCTTCAATGTGGTTCTCTTAAGCAGTAGTAACAGACCATTAGAAGCTACTTTGTAAAATACAAGTCACCAGGAGGAGGGCTCGTCTGACAGTGATTTTTCCAGTTACTCTCAATAGTATTATTACACTGAAATAGAGCCACCTCTGGTGGAAGGCATGGCAGATAACCAATACATGAACAGAATTCTGGCCAGGGAGACAAAGACAAATTCCTACTCTTAGGAAAAGTGTGTAGAGTCTCTGTTTTTAAGATCTCATCTGTCAGGCCAATACACAGAAAAACTACAAAATACTCAGTGCAGGCCAACAAGTGTACAGAAAAGCTTTCTTTCAAAGGAAATATGTTGGATAATTAGCAACATGGAAAAATTGGAAAATTAAAAAAAGAGATTAAAGGAGAGCAGCTAGCCTATGGAAGGCTGTATTTTAAACAGAGATGGTGGGCAATTCAAACTCACTGCTGCTTTATTACAGGGTTAGCAGCTCTATATCGGTGTTAAACCCATGGATAAAACAAAGAGAAAAAATATCATATAAAAACTGAAGTTTCTACCACTTGTCCATGCATCATAAATTTTCCCTGCCTGGCCTTCAGCAGCTCTGCGATGACGGCTATCACTATTATTATACTGTATGTCATTTGGCTGTCTTGCAGTTGTTGCTTGGAGCCTTACACAGGTCAGAAACTATGCTGGTTTTAGTATTACTCTTTCCCCTTAAGTCATGAGTACTCTAAGAAAGTAATTTTATCACAAAACTGCTGGAAACATAAAAATGTAGATTCCACATATTTTGAAGGACACATGAGATGACTCATCTCTGCCACTTGACCCCATCCCTGCATTTCCCCCAAGGTGTTGTCCACCACTTCCACATACAGACTGACTGTCTTCTTCCATCTCAATCACTGTCTGCTTCAACATTATTTTCCCTTCACTCACCAGGTTAGAGAGTACTGGATGTAAAGGGATCCAGAGGCCACATTGATATAGGTATTAGAATTCTCTAGTTCCTGTTATTTAACTTGACAAATATTTTGTAAATATTGGTCAGTTCGGTTCTCCGTCGCACCACTGTAAATTTGGACTTTGAAAGAGTTGACTTCAATAGAGTCATACCAGCGTAAGGGCCTGATCCAAAAACTAAAAGTCAAAGGGAGCCTTTCCCAAGCAACAATCCCAGCAAGGTCATTTTTATTCCTTGGGCCTGCCAGTAGCAGCCATCAAAATACCTAGCAAATGTGTAAAACCCATCTCAACTATAGCTACTCCTAACAGCTTAAAATACAATCACACATTAGCAACTTTAAAAAGCCACCCAAAAGTCATGGTAATTTTTAGTCCTTTGTATTAGAAGGAAGTGGTATGGAAGAGATTTAAATTCTTAAAAACAAACTGATATTGCCAAATACAAGGACATTACTCATTGATCTTATTGCAGGAAATACATTAGTCGCTAATTTTATTGTCTTTATGGGACTTACCCTTCAACATTTTCTGTAACTTTTATCTTCTTTTTTGAGGTCCTTGAATTAAAGGAGCAACAACATAACTAGTCTTGAACATATGGATAAATGATGGAAGCAAAGGTAAACTCGGCAAAGTGTCTCTCAGTCCTGAGCTGGGTGGACAACAGACCTATGACTACTTATGCAGCCTGCAGTTGGGGTGATCATAATATTTTCTGCTCGTAAGTTCTCACATTGGTTAGGCTACGGCTACACTACAGAACTTACAGCAGCTAGTGCAGATGCTCTAAGCCAATGGGAGAGAGCTCTCCTGTTGACTTAATGACCCCAGCCCACTTGAGCAGCAGTAGCTATGTTGGCAGGAGAATCTCTCCCGCGGATATAGCACTGGCCACATCGGCACTTAGGTCAGCGTAATTTATGTCGCTCAGAGGGATGGCTTATTCACACCTCTGAGCGACATAAGGCATAGCAACTTAAAATGTAGTGTAGACATAGCCTCAATAAGGATGCCTCCTTCAGAAGGGAAAAGACAGAGTGAACGAAGATAGACCTTTGCAACGCAAAGATACCGTATTACTTAAGTCAGGTGGTCAGTACTAGCTGAGCTCTGTAGCAATAAGACTTGCAGCACTGTACTAGGAAGTGTATTTTAGACTTCATGAATCCTAGAAGCAACTAAGTTTTCAAAAGCAGAAGACATCCTCAGAGTCAAAAGTACTCTTCTACCATCTTTCTAGTTATACATTTCAAAGATATATAATAAATATTCTTACAGGTATTATGAGCTCCTGGTGCCTGAGCCTTCTGTGGTTTGGTGCAATCTACAACAAACACAGACGAATGTTGCAACCTGGAAAGTTATAAATATTCCTGCCTTTGAAACCACATGTCTATACCCAAAAATGTTTTTTTTACAGGAACACTAACGTCTTATATATCCATAAACTGAATCCATGGGATCAATCTGAAAACCCTTACTCACCTGAGTAGTCCCACCAGTGTCCCAAACAGGGCAACTCACATAAATGATAGCTAAAGATTTGGTTCCATATTAGCCAAAACCATGTCTGAAAGTTAAAAAGTGCAAGTTAAACTTAGTCCATGCTAGCAGGGTGCTAACTCAGTAACGCTTAGGCAGGGATGAACCATGTTGTAAACTATTTTACAAAACTGTGCAATGTACTGGGTGCAGAGGCCGATTATAGCACATTTAAACATGGTGTTGCTTAACCAAACTTGAGCTTAAGACAAGACCTTATGACAGAAGATTTACAGTGGAGTAAAACATATCATGCAAAAACCAAAACAAATAAAACCCAACAAAATCTCCACCATTCCAAATGAGAGCCGAAAAGACTACGCAAAACCCTAGTGTGCATGAAAGAGCTTCTTTGATACTTACAGAAAGGTTGTCTTTTTCACTTTTAAAAACACATTATTCCAACTTATTTATTAATTCAGATGGTAAGTCTTTATTATAAAGATTTCCACTTCTTCTAAACACCAATTTTATCTGCTTTGGCAGAAAACGGAATGATTTAGTATTTTTGTTGCTGGTTATTTATAAGATATCTACTCTAGATTAGTCCTGCTTGAATGGCATCATAAATGGCTCCATTCCCCAGCAGTAGTCTACTTCAGATGGGATCCTGACAACCTCTACTTAGTATGTCTTTCATAGTACACAATGAAGTGTAAAACTGCTGTGAAAAAGGCTGTGTTTCAAAACAAACCATCTCTGTAATAAGCACTTAAAACGCTTTTCATTAATATATTTCTTTGTGTATAAAACAAAAGCTTAATGCTAAAACCAGGCCTTCGACAGTTTTTGATTTAAAACAAAAATCCCTCAGCTTTCAGAAGGTCCATATTAAATTATTTGAAATAAAATGTGAAAATGAGGCTCACATAAGGTTTTATTTTTCCCCATCACTGCTTAATAATGTGGGGTTTTCAACCAAAAAAGACTAAAGTGCAATCAAAATCCAAAGTGGAAATCCTAAATTAGTAAATATTGAATTTAACTACTTCTATATCTCAGGTATTAGCAAATACCTTTGGTCTACAGAGATACAGCCCCTTCTAATCCTTATCTGAATTTGCAATTAAGACTTCAGAGCTACAGATATCTGTACACAGCTCTGTACACAGCTCTGCTCTCTTATTTTTAAATGATTGGACCCAAATCAAGTCAGTCTTCAAATACATTGAAAAGTAAATGTCTGATGTCTAACTGAACTAATAGATAACACTTTTTAATACTATTAATGCTTAGTGTGCACTGCAGACAGACAGGAGTGAAGGGAGAGGGCACAGAATAAAAATGGCATAGAAAACCTTGTCATTATATTACTACTCCGCAGTTCCTTGGTATAACGATGGAACCCGTGCAAATATTTACAAATTATTTCCCAAATAAAAAAATCTAAATGTGTTTGGAGTTAGCTTCCTATTCTCGTCCACTAATTGTCACTTCCAATAGGACATGCTAAGAGCCTCAAAATGAAGCACTTATGAGTTTTCTTTTCCAATCTCTTGTGGGCTTCTCTCAGTTTATCGCAAATGAACAATCATGTTGGAAGGGGCTCCGTCTGTTTAATGTCATTAGTGATTGTTTCATAAAACAAACAGCCGCTCCACCATTCTGCTGCAGTTAATCTTAAATCTAAACGTGGCGGCACTCCGGGAGAGTCTCAAACATGGTTTGTTCTAACCAAGGCAGGTCTCTTAATCTATTGCAAGTCAAGGCGCTTATCTCTCTGCTCAGCTCAGAGCAATGATTTCTTTGTCCAAATACTAAACCAAACCCAGTTAATATTGTGCTTCTGGCCTTTTCCTGAAGATTTTTTTTTTTTCAAAACATGGCCCAAAGCCTAAGGCATATTTATTTATTGCTGGTGCTAGTTTATGAATATTTTTCAATGCTAGCAAAGTCAAACTATTACAGGTTAGTGCACAAGGGTATTTCAATGGACTTGTTCAGGCAGGTGAACTACACTACAGTAACTTCCAAGCCTCAAAGACTTACCAGCTTATTATGCTGGAAAATCATTCACTCTAGAATGAGTCCACATAAAGGGAACCTCTATCATAATCCAGCCCCTGCTAGCCAAGGACCTGATCCATCTAGGGGATGTCAAGTATCAGAGGGGTAGCCATGTTAGTCTGGATCTGTAAAAGCAGCAAAGAGTCCTGTGGCACCTTATAGACTAACAGACGTATTGGAGCATGAGCTTTCGTGGGTGAATATCCACTTTATCAGATGCAAAGTGGATATTCACCCACGAAAGCTCATGCTCCAATACGTCTGTTAGCAAAGAGTCCTGTGGCACCTTATAGACTATCTAGGGGATGAACACCCTCACCTTCTAGCAGCTTCACTGGAAGCAGAGGGTGCTCTGCACCTCTTAGGAGCAAACCCTAAGGCAGCATTTATTGAAGAAAAGTGTAGGGTACATGTACACAGCAGCTGTGAGGTATAATTCTGAGCTCTGGTAGACATACATATGCTAGATCCTCTCAAGGTCATGCCTAAAAATAGCAGTGTGGCAGCTCAGGCTAACCAAGCAAGGGAGGTTGCCCATGTCACCGTGGCCACACTGCTGTTTTTACCATGCTAGCTCAAACAGAGTGAATGTTTATGTCTATGTAAGCTGGGAATTACACTTCCCAGCTGCTGTGGAGACATACCCTGTGTATGAATTCATAGCAATTTCCCAAGCCTCCTCATCAAATTTTCCTTCTTTACAAAAATATGAACAAAGATACAGGACATATCACATTTGATGGTGCACACACTAGGTTGCCAGCACACACAAAACATCTTGAGCAGAACAACTACTGCGCTTTAGAAATATATTTGTGAATGTAAAAGAATTATATAGAACATCTGTTTTAGCTCTATTCTGACTTTTGAAACATCTGCCTGAGTTGATACACCTTGCTGAAGTCTAGAACAGATGACCAATTCGTAAAAATTGGAACAAATGCACAGCTGTGGTCTTGCAATTGCAAAAGGAAAAAAAAACATTTTCTTTTGAAGCAAGTGTAATCCAGACATGTGGGTCTGAGAGATGGACACCTCTCCGATGGCCTGTGCTAGTGAAAGAATGGTTTCCTGCTGTAGGGAAGCCTGAAGCAGTTTTATGGCCTTCATGCTACCAATGCATTGTCCTCTTGGTCCTGAGGAGGAAAACCCTTGAAGATGGATGGACACTGAGCTTTCACTCGCTGAGGGGGAAAAAAAAGTCAAGTAGGATTAGCCTTCACCTCTTCGGAAATTCTTAGAGGCCAAAAAAAGCAGCAGCAAACTGGGAATGGTGGGCTGTATATACTGGGAGCACTTTGCAATATGCCGTGATGATACTTACTCTTATATAGTTTATGCATAACCTCCCCCCAGTTAAACTGAACAAGCAGGGCTATAGACATATGTCAATGTGTAGAACGGATGCAGCAATTTTTTTTTTCTGGTAGCAATAAAAAACAAAAGAAAAAAAGTTCTATACATGAGCACTAGCTCCTTTGCAGTTTATCCCTGAGCTCTTGTATCAAAGTCCCTCGATAAACAAAAGAGCAATTGTCTTTTCTTCTCTTTCTTTTTTGGTACAGAAAAAGAGGAGGGGGAAAATCAATTCAACTCAGGTTTTTCCACATCTTCATATCACTTCCCATCTCAACTGGATGGAGTTGAATTTCAATTAACTGGTAGGAATCCAAGTAAAGCCCGGCTGCCGTGTGCTCCTCCCGGTCATGCCCCATAATTGTAGAGGGACCTGCATTTTTCAGCCAATGACACGGCTTACAAAAATAGATACACTGAGTTATTTGATAAAGGAACCAAAGCGTGTCACTCCTGTTCGAGTGCCAAACAACATGAGAGCGAGTGAGATTGTGTTCAGATCCAAAACCTGCCAGGCTGATTTCACATAGAATGTTCTTGTACGTGGAGGTTGCTTTTTTTCCCACCACAAGCCAGCCAACATGGTTTAGAATAGCTCATCTTAAAAAGGGAGGTTTCTGCCATATTTCCAATCCCCCTCCTACCCCACAAGAAATCTCTACTAATCCAATGGACAGCAGAAGTTGCTTCCCTGGCTATTTATCTCCTAAACCCCCTTTTTTATAGATTTTAAATACTGGCAGGTATTCCCCTTACTCTATTTAGAGGCCATGTTGAGCTCTGTTTTAACCTCTTCATGTGCACCACTGAGGATCAATTAGCAAAGTATCAGTAAATGGAAAACACTGTTAAATACAGACTCCATGCACCAGAATTATGTGGCAAAGATGTTCCTAATCTGATTAAATTACAAAATTTCTCTAGATTTCTCTAGCTCACAGCTCCCCCTGCCTCCCCCCCCCCCACTTTTCATAAAGAACAGCAATTCGTTTAAGAAAGAGCATTTTTATCAAGGGGGTGATTCTTTGAATGGATTTTCTGAGCTGCTACTTGAATATCTATTGAACTATGGCTTAAACTATACAGGGTAAACTGAATGTTTGTACTTTTGGGTGGCACTATTTATTGTCAGTATCAACTATCAATATTGATTCTTGTCGCTTTTTTTAAAAAAAATTATTTTCTTTCCCTAGATTTATTTTTTGAAGTGCTTATCAAAGATACTCAAATCTGTAGTCATACAAACACAAATATTAGATGCTCTACAACATTTAATATTTCCTGATAATGAGGGATATAATATTAATATTACAAGCCATATTTTTACACTCGATATGAGATTGCATCCATGGGTAAATGTATACTCCTATAAATGTGTATGTATAGTAGTAGTATTGTATATTTATACTGCTACAGGTGTACACAGTACTTTTGCAGATAACTAAAAATACAGGCCACTGTTCTGAGGAGATTCTTCCAATACACAGCGATGGTTATTTAATCTTGTATGCATTTTAAGAGAGATTGTTTCCATGTTTATACCTCAATTTTGAAAAGGCCCTAGACTAGATAAAAATATGTGGAAAGACACATTAACAATAAAGTGCCATTTTTTCACTAGGGATGGATCATCCAGTTCTAACAACATACATCTGGCAAGAAGAGATATGACCTTCATCTCCATACCTAACTCAGACTTTGCTTAGTCTCAAATTGGGGAAGTGGACCTGTCATAACTATAAAGGGAAGGGTAACAGCTCTCTGTGTACAGAGACTCCAAATCCTTTTACCTGTAAAGGGTTAAGAAGCTCCGGTAACCTGGCTGACACCTGACCCCAAGGACCAATAAGGAGACAAGATACTTTCAAATCTTGGGGGGGGGAAAGGCTTTTGTGTGTGCTCTTTGTTTTAAGGGGTGGTTCGCTCTTGGGACTGAGAGGGACCAGACATCAATCCAGGTTCTCCCCATCTTTCTAAACAAGTCTCTCCTATTTCAAACTTGTAAGTAAAAAGACAGGCAAGGCGTCTTAGATTTACTTTGTTTTCTCAACTTGTAAATGTACCTTTTTACCAGAGTGTGTATCTTTGTTTGCTGTACTTTGAACCTAAGACAGAGGGGGGTCCTCTGAGCTCTTTAAGTTTGATTACCCTGTAAAGTATTTTCCATACTGATTTTACAGAGATGATTTTTACCTTTTTCTTTAATTAAAAGCCTTATTTTTTAAGAACCAGATTGATTTCTCCTTGTTTTAAGATCCAAGGGGGTTTGGATCTGTATTCACCAGGAGTTGGTGAAAGGAGGGTGGGAGGAAGGAGGGGGGATGGTTAATTTCTCCTTGTTTTAAGATCCAAGGGGGTTTGGATCTGTGTTCACCAGGGAATTGGTGAAAGGTTTCTCAAGGCTTCCCAGGGAGGGAATTCTTGTGATGGTGGCAGCGGACCAAAGCTAAGCTGGTAGATAAGCTTAGAAGTTTTTATGCAGGCCCCTACATTTGTACCCTAAGGTTCAAAGTGGGGATACAGCCTTGACAGGACCCTTCCCCTTCAACATGCTAACTGGACAGACTGCCCTCCCCACACCAGCCCCTTCTGGTGGTTCACCTTCTCCAACTGCTATTTACCTGTGAAATCATGGCCTCCACTGATGTCAATGGCAAAATTCCCATTGACTTCAGTGGGGCAAGGATTTCATCCTATATATCTCCCTCCAATATAAAAACAAACAAACAAACAAAAAATCTATGGTGATGGCCTTGTTCATACAGGTGAAATAGAAGGATGACACCCTCTTTTCCTTCCTAATGGCTCCCATTATTCCTGTGTGGCCTCCCTATCTCCTCACCCTTTCCCTCCTTCGTAGCTCCCCCCTTTCTCCCTGTTCTTATGTGGCTTCCCCTCTTGTCCTCCTCTTCTCATGTGGCTGGCTCCCCTTTGCTCCCTAATGCTTCCTTGTACCCCTCTTTTTTCTATCTGGTTCCTCCTTTCCTTATCCTTCTCCCTTCCAGTGAACCCCTTCTCTCTTGCTTCATATCTATGTTGTTCCACCACTGGCTACCTGGTAACTTTCATTAACTCTGAACCAGGGATAGCCTAATTAACAACCTGCACTGACTCAACCAACTAACCTGAACCTCAGCATATATATAATTTTAAAAAAAACCAAAGGCACAGGAGCTGGCTAGAATTTCAAAGACATCAATGATTTGTTTATTAAAACAAGGGTATCAAGCAGGCAAAGAAAGACCTGAGACCGCTGCCTAAAGTGCCACCCTGATATGCTAATCTTAATGTAATCACCAATGCTGTTCTATCAACTCTTATGAAAAGGCCTGTTTAAACAATGAGATACAAGTCGTTTAAATAACGTAGACGCTGGGACTATGTAACAAAGGTGGCTATACAGATCAGCCGCTGGCTTTGATTTCTGAAATATTGTAAACATGGAAAATAGAACCCTTTTGATTAACACCAGGTCAGTTTACTTAATCAGATGCGTAATTTACACGGAGGAATGGAATACCCACAGGAAAACAGCTTGTTCACTATGCATCTAGGAAGGAAAGCGTGCTCTGAAATGCTCCTTCTCTATGACTTTCCTGCCATTGGCCAAACAGCCTCTTTACTGCAGTTTTTTCTGAGAAGTAGCTCCCTCTGGTCTGCACAATTAGTCAAAACTTTCAGTCTTTCATGCAGTGAACGCCAACTGGAGTTTTGTCTCAGTGAAGACCGGAGGTGGGCCCGATAAACCACAATACAGTCCCCTTTAGACTATTTTAAAATACACAGGCTGAGGCCTTGTCTACACTAACGAGGTAAGTCGACGTAAGTTACACTAGTTACATTACATAAGTTACGTAACTTACATCGACTTAAAGCAGTGTCTAGACTGCGCTATGTCAATGGGAGATGCTCTCCTGTCGATATAGCTTCCGCCTCTCATTAAAGTGGAGTACTGAAGTCGACAGGAGAGAGCTCTCCCATCGACTTAGTGCGTCTTCACCAGACCCCCTAAACTGATGCTGCCACATTGATGGCACTGGCGCCGATTTAGCGGCAGTAGTGACGAGAAGCCTTATGTGTCAGACTGATGTTGTCTGCATAGATAAAATGCTTGGTAATGGTGTCGGGAAGGTCATTTATAAAAATAGGCTGAAAAATGTTGGTACCAGATCTGCGCTTTGAGATAGCACATTGTTTTGGCACCTCCAGGAGCTTTTTTCCCAGTGAAACATGGAACTGGTGGCCTCCCAGCAGCAGTTTCACAGCCATGACAACCCAGTTCAGTAAGACCAATGACAGCTTGTCCAGTAGGCCTGTATACCGGATTGTGTTATATGCATCAGTAAGATCTACTGCACCTGTGTTTTGCCTGATCTGGAAGTCATTCTTGACCTAGGTGGTCAGAACCAGCACTTAATCACAGGTGCTGCAGTTTGGTCTGAACCTTGCTTGATCTACACTCAAGATATTATCAATGGTAGAGGCAATTCTTTGTAGCATAAGCCTTTCAAGTAATTTATACGTGCAGCTTAGCAAAGATATGGGGTGGTAACTTGTTACGAGTTGGGGGTCTCTCTCAGATTTTGGCAAGACTATTACTTTTCTCCTGTGCTAAATTTTAGGTATTTTATTCTCCTGGATGACTCTAGATAGAAAGATGGCTAGCCAGTGTTTGTTAGTGTTTCCCAAGTTCTTCAAGACTTCAGGGGGAGATGTTATCAAGCCCACAGGTTTATCTATTTTCAGTATTTTGATCAACCTTTCTATTTCATCTGCGGTGAAAGGCTGGAAGTATTTGAGTTTAGGTATGCACTGTTTGGTATTGTAACCATTTCTTTTCCATCTCTCCTTCAATTTTTTTGCCCTTATCTGACTTTGCATCATTTATCGAGTGGATAGCAATGCTGTTTGGAGAGACTGGGTAATGGTGCTGGAGGCTTCTGAACAGCACCAAGTTTTCTGATTACTGTCCAGGCTTTGTGGCTGGATCTTGAGATGTTTAGTTCCACTGTAGCCTGCTCCCATCTTGCTCTTCTAGAATTGTTCAAGCTGTCTAAATGATATGTAGCAATGCCTGGGTCAGCACTTTCATCACATTGCTTGATAAGTTCTCCACACTTAACTATGCAGGGAATGTAGATCTCATAACCCCCTCTTGGAATTGACTTGATGGAAGCATTGTAATTAGCTTTTGTGAATTGCATGTATGCTTCTTCAGTAGAGATGCTGTGTGGGATACAGGTGATACAATGATCGTGAATTGTGCATAGCCGGGCCAGTTTGCTTTCCGATAATTCCAGAGACGGGTTTTCTTGACGCTCACAATAAATATGGTTACATCAACTTTGGTAAGGATCAGACAATGTTGACAATGTGGCACGTTTTTCAATATCTTCCTATTGTACACCTTGTAAGCACCCGGCTTTGGCAAGAGAAACCAAAGCTGCAACTAGCAGGCCAAATCTTTCAGATCCTTGGTAGCATGGACTCAAAAGCATGAGGGTATGTCTACACTGCAATAAAATACCTGCAGCTGGCCCATGCTAGTGAACTCTGGCTTGCAAGGCTCAGGCTGCGGGGCTATAAAAGTGCAGTGTAGGCGTCCGGGCTCGGGCCGGAGCCCAGCCTCTGGAACCCTCCCACTCACAGGATCCCAGAGCCTGGTCTCCATCCCAAGCCCAGACATTCACACAGCTATTTTATAGCCCCACCGCCCAAGCCCTGCAAGGCAGAGTCAGCTGGCACAGGCCAGCTACAGGTGTTTTACTGCAGTATAGACATACCCTCATGCTTTTGAGATTGGGAGGGGGCAGAAATTGGAAGGGAAAGGGTGTAGCATTTGTGAATCCTGATTCTTGAAAGGGGCAAGGAGAGTTTATAATTTGTTTTTGTTTTATTTATAAAAAGTTATTAATATTTTAGAGTGCAAATACCTAGAGCACAAAGGAGAGAGTCAGTTTTTTATTTTAGAAATCTAAATAAATAAATGAGTGTAGCCCTAACAGCACCTTCAGAGAAACATATTTAATGATGTAGAATTTCCAGCAGCTCAGGAACAGAAAAGTCCAAGAGGATTAAGTGTCTCCTGCTGATGGTGGGCCCATTGCACAGTAGTTGGTACAAAGCCAGAGTTCCAGGCCAGCAGAAATCTACTGTGGCATACAAGTTAATAGTAATAACTAAAACAAAACAAGAGCATGGAAGTAAGAGGGGATTTTTCATGATTCTATTCTGTTGCAGTAAGGCAGCATTCTCAAGGGCACATTTGTTGTCAATTGCTACCACAGCTCCAGATAAGATCATGGTGGAGGTTTTTCAAATTCATAAATATGAATTAAAATAGTCCAAACTTGACTTTTATGTTGATTTTACTTTCATGAGATTTTACTTTCAAACTACACAGCTGTACAACAGTTTCCCAGAAAGCATGCAGGCAGTGACAGTCCAGTATTTGGCTCTCTGCAATAGTTCCATCTCCTACTTTACACTTCAATCCAGTGGAGTGGTGTTTTATATCAGGAATAAATATCTGTCAGCATTTGGAAATTGGAGCGTTCTGTTTTTTAAAATAGGTGCCTTCCAGAAAGTTCTGATCCAGAACACCAAAGTTCCAATTAGGGAATGAAAAAATGCTCAGAAAAATGTCAAAAGGTGTGTTAGTATTGTTTTCACACTTCCTTTATACTTTTTAATTCTAAATCTGAACAAGAGATGCACAGTAGTTACATACTTTTCCCCTGTACCTTATTTCAGAACCACACACAGATTTTCTAACCAAGTTAAAATATTTAACTGCATACAATTGCCTACTGCAATACAGCCAGCCTTTCAGAGCTCCAAAACTAAACCCTCATGCCATAAAAAGAGACTGCTGTAAGAAAACATGGGGCTAAATTCTGCAGTGCTTAAATCAAGCAAAACTCTCACAGGTGCTAAGATACTACAATGATAAGGAGCTAAGATTGATGTTAATGAGTTTTGACTGATGGAGGAGTACAGAATCAGTCCCACAGTTAATGTTTGAGGCAAGCTTTAATTAGATACATTAAAGAGGAACAGGCCTTTAGTCATGTTATGCATCCATTTCCAGAATGCAGTCACCACCCTGACACAGTATCCTGTAAAAATAAGAAAAGTCCATATTTACTTCAGATGCGTTAGTCCCAGTGACCTATTGAAGAACATTGTATTTCTCCCCATATTTTAAGTCTAGAAAACACTGCAAACTTGCCATCATCAGGGAGAACTTGGGAGTTACGAGAATCAGGGTGGGGCTTGCTGGTTAAAGTATGAGCTACTTGAAGGAAATGTAGTTAATTTGCTGTAGCAATAATAATGGAAAATAAAGAAACTATGACATTATCCCTGATTTTTTTTTTTTTTTAAGAGAAGCCATAAAGGGCAGGATGAGTAAGTGGCAACAGGAAATAAATAATAACAACATACGTAACAATAAACAGAAATAGTAATTATTTGCATTTATAGAGCACTTTTCATCTGAGGAACTCAAGGCACCAAAGCAATAGAAAAGTCAGCAATAGACCTAATGCCTTTTGCATCCCAAATGTGCTCCTGAACCTGGCTAGCTTGCTCTTTAGTTTTAAACGCTAATTTAATTTCCACTAGAGATGCAGTGAATTACACTGATCTAATTTAAGCATCAGTGAACTTTATTAACCTCCTAGGATTGCCTAGATTTACAGCGCCTTATTTTGGGACTGTTCGTCGGCACTCTGAGTCCCCTTGAAGAATTTTCAACAGCAGGGGGTGGTCACCTCCTTTAGAGAATTTTCAGATCTGATATATATAGATAGATATATAGAGAGAAGATGATAATTATTTATAGGCTACAGGCACTTCTGTAGTGCTGCTGCAGAGGCTAAAGGAAGCAGTTAGTGGGAAAAACAACACAGGGACAAATATTGTAAGGGGTATATTCTCCCCTCTATGATGCACGCTCACATTAGTGTTATTAAGAGTTACACATGCATCAAAGGGTGAGTATAACACTGACAGTCTCCAGAGACAGTTCAATTTCCAGACCTAGATCTCTCCTGAGCAGAAACGGTAAATTGGGCCGCATGATGCATTTGATGGGGGGTCCCGTCCATTGGGAATTAGGCTAAAATGACAAATATTTTATTTAGGCCCTCAAGGTGGACTTGAACTCTCGATCCCAGAGGTGAAATGTTTTATTCAGTATTCTTTTCTCTCCTTTCACAAACTGTTTCCAGTATAGAGAGCGGGAGAAGTGTGACAACTGTGGGTAATAAAAAATTCACACTTAACACAACCTAGTATTGACATTTCACTTTGCTGGTTTCATAATTTTCCAAGATTTTATGTTTATATTACTATTATTTAATATGTGTATTGCAGTAGCATGTAGGAGCCCTAGTCCTGGACCAGGACCCCACTGTGCTAGGCTCTGTACAAACACACAACAAAGAGAAGGACCCTGCCCCAAAGACCTTATACAACGTAACATCAATGTGAGCCCCTGCTGGACATCAATAGCAACTGAAGTCTCAGTATTAGTTAACTAGCAGGCATATAGGAATGGCCATACTGGATCAGACCCTTGTTCTACTTGTTCAGTATCCCATCTTTGAGTGTGACCAGAATCAGTTTCCCCCACAGGAAGGTGCAAGAAACCTTGCAGTGTGCAGCAATGGGATATTCTGCCCCCTAGGAAAGTGTCCTCCTAATAATTAGCATGAAGTTTGTATCCCTTTAACTACTCTGGATATTCTCATCCATATAGCTTCCCAGTCCCTATTTTGAATCTTGCTAAGTTCTTGGCCTCAACAACATTCTGTGACAATGAGTTCCACTGCCTAGTTATGCATCATGTAAAAAAGCATTTCCTTCCACTTGTACATTTGCCACGTTTCACTAAATTTCCCCGTGTTCTTGTATCACGATACAGACAGCAAAGACGTTCCCAAACTACTTTCTAACATTCATTATTTAGTATATTCTTATCATGTCCCCTTTTAGTCATCTCCTCACTAAGGTAAGCAATCCGATTCTTTTCGGTTTCTCTGTATATGCAAGCTTTTCCATACCCCTCGTCATACTTTTGCCCATCTCTGAACCCTTTGTAAATCTGTAATATCTTTCTTGAGATGGTGTGACCAGTACTGATGAGGCTATAGCACTGATTTACATAATAGCATTATAACATTTTCCATATTATTCTTCATCCCATGCCTTATGTATCCTTAAATTTCAGTTGCTTTTCTAACTGCAGCTCTACACTGAACGGAGGTCTTCATTGAGCTGTCAATAGTGATGGCTGGTCCCTTTCCTGAGTTGATGCAGTTAATTTAGAGTCCAATCAGGCAGATGAACAGTGCAATTTTTTCCTTCCAATGTGCATTACTTTGCATTTATCAACAATGAATTTCATCTGTCATAGTGTTGCCATTTACCTAGCTTGGATAAGTCTCTCTAAAACTCCTCGCAGTCTTCTTCTAAAACTCGCAGTCGACTAACCTAATAGTGTGTCATCTGCTAATTTTCTCATCTCACTGCTCGCCCTCTTTTATAGATATGTTAAATACAATACACAGGTACCAGCTTCCTTCTACTGCCAACATGCCCCAATCCTAGCCTGTAGGTCTCATCTTCTGGGGTGAGAAGGCAGTCTAATGTTCGTGAGTCCTCGGCCTCTCTTTTGAGACTGCCACAAACTGGACCACTTCACACAATCACCCATCTAGACAGCCCTCAGTTGGCAATGATTTCCCCTCATTACCAACCTGTCCTGAATTTCAAATGAAGAGGTGAATGGCTCCATAGGCCACACTGTCTGCTGGAGTATGCCCACTGAATCAACATGCCAGATTTTGATCTCAATTACATGGGTGTAAGTCCAGCAGAGTAAATTCAGGACAATGGAATTACACCAGGATTTACACCACTGTAAAAGAAATCAAAATCTGTCCGAATGGAGTTGCACCTGCTTTACCCATATCTCACTGCCAAAACCCTGCACCCTCAACTCCCCGGCTAGTTTCATTTTAAGTCAAAAAGCTGCTCCCTGGACTGATACCCCATAGAACTAGAGTAAGCTGTGGGCTGTGGTGTAGGGATCAGGTGGATGTAACAGTTTAATCTTAGTTGCACCATCACTTTGTGTCACTTACAATTCATCACACTGTTTTACATAACTAAGTCATCAAATGCACTGAATATTAGTTATCTTGTATTCCTATTCCACTGTTTTCCTAAGTTTGGGGGGAATGATTTGATTTAAAGATTTCATTTATTCTGAAATTTTAAAAATGTTTCTTTTTTTCAACTAGCTCTGCTGCTTTGCATAAATGACTCCCACAAATTATCCGTTTGAAATAGTTTCACTTAATTTAGTAGCAATATCAAAGGCTCTGATAGAAAACAGAACATTTATCCTCCCTAGGACAACTGCTTTCTCTGCACTGCTCGGTCATTCTCTTCGCAGCTTGGTCTTTTTCATGAAGGAGCAGCTAACTAGTTAGCCCGAAATAAAAACCAGCCCAGACGTCAGGCAAATCCCTAATGTACCCCCTGACAAGACCCCTGCAATCTTCATTTTTAAAGTTGCAGGAGCCCAACAGCCTCTCTCTGATTTCCGGGAAAGGCCCATGGGGGCCACATGAACTTAAAAGCACAAAATACCCTGGTGCCTTTCAGGAAAGAATATGCACATTCTCCAGAGCACATGACATTTTGAATATAAGGTGCAGAGAGAAGCTGCCAAATCTGGTGAGACTTGTAACTGTACAAACACAGACAGAGTGGCTAGGTGTTTGGGAGCTCTAGTGAGACAGGAAATTTGAATGGCCCAGTTGGGAAAGTGGGTGGTTTTGAGTAAAGTGTCTATTGCAGATATGACGGCGGGAGGGTTGTTGAATAACAAGTTGCAGAGAGGGATGAAAATGTTGGAACCCGGTTAGAGTTTGGTGGGAGGAAGACATTGAAGGGAAGGCTGCTTTCTGTTGAAGTTAAGACAAGAGACTGCGGCGAAGCAGGGAATGTAGGAATACTGGAGATATAGCTATTCTCTGGGAGAAAGTAGGAAGCCAGGGGACTATTAAAGAAACTGCAGAGAAGAGGGATAAGGAACCTCAAAAGGTTCAGATTAGCATCTGAACTGTTTGGTACCCTTATTTCAAAAACAAACCTCCAAATCTTTTGAAGAAGTTTATCCAACAACACTTTGCAGACTTATTCATCCTTGCCCTTCCATATCAAAATATTTCACCACTATGACTCGTAGCCTTTCTGCTTCACCTACAGGGCCAAAGCCTGCACTCCTTACTCAAGCAAACTCCCACAGGAGTTTTGTCTGAGTAAGGACTTTAGGACAGGAGCCATGGATTATAACCAGTGGTGTGGCATTTTGTAATATATTTGCATGAAAGATGCTTTAGGATGACCAAAAAATAAAATAAAAATGAAAAGGGAAAGGGAAAGGGAAAGAAACGTGCTGCAGACATATTACAGAATATGAAAGTTCTTCAGGCACTGCATCATGTCAAGGGAACCCTTACAAGTTAGCAGCATTTTATGTATTAGTCTAACATGCTTTCTTCACAGCATAAGAACATAAGAATGGCTGTACTGGATCAGACCAAAGGTCCATCCAGCCCAGTATCCTGTCTACCGACAGTGACCAATGCCAGGTGCCCCAGAGGCAGTGAACCTAACAGGTAATGATCAAGTGATCTCTCTCCTGCCGTCCATTACCACCCTCTGACAAACAGCATCAATTGTTATACTGTGGATCTGAACATTAAGTGCTAATTAAGGTCTGTAGTGAGGGGTGTGTGGAGGGAGTCACTTTGCAGAGGGAGCCCCAGGAGCAGTTCTGACTGAGTCAGCCCCACTGCTCCTTGCTCCCTTTGGGAAGGCTAGATCCACTAGCCATATAGTCCTAGCGCTGTGCTGGTGCTCTCCAGTAAAGGGTACAAGGAACAGTGCAGGGGTAGTAGGATCTTAATCCCCTCCCACTTTGTGCAGCGATGTACAGCTGTTCAGAATCTGTCCCTAACACAATAACATGTACATGAATAGCAAAGATCTAAAAAAATCCAATTCACAGTAAAATTCCTCATTG
The DNA here is from genome assembly GCF_002925995.2 of Terrapene triunguis. NCBI lineage: Eukaryota > Metazoa > Chordata > Testudines > Emydidae > Terrapene > Terrapene triunguis. The sequence goes on along the minus strand of NW_020664613.1, from coordinate 4,406,087 downwards.
CTCGCGTTCCAGCCCGGAATGCAGCTAGGCAGTTTTACTTTTCATATAAATACCACAGAGGACTACGGCCCATATAAGGAATTCTAAGTTTAAGAGATGTTATTCGAAAAAACAAAGTTGTTTTTTAAGGGTTTCTGTGTCAAGGTGTTGACAGGCTCAAAACAGAATCAAATCTAAAAACAGTATTAAAAAACAAAACAAAACAAACAAACAAAAAACCTATGGTCCTGATCCTAGAAATGCCATCAGTCAATCTGAGACAAAGGTAATGACATGGTCCAAATCCCACCTAATCTGTTTCACAGTTTCCGTTCCACATCTTGCAAGTTGACCATACAGGAAAATTTATTCTGAGCACTGCAATGCCATAACATTGCCTTGCTACACAGCTTTGCAACACAACAGTATTGCATCATGACCTCATCACATCACGTCAATGCACCATAACCAACTGACACTATGTCCTCATGTACTTACAAATCTCATTTCATGAAAGGGCAGATTTCACAACAGATTAATGAGGCACCATGGCAGAGTGTCGGAATTATGTCCTTTTGTCAAGGACGAAAATAAATAGATGGAAGCCTTTTTATCTACTGAACCACCCATGATAAACTCAGGGTGCGTATTTTGATAATACTGCAGGATGTTGCATGCACCTGATTTGGACACAAGTATCCACATTACCCTGTCTGTTCAATTTGCCTCTTCAGCTCAGCTCTTATACACAACCCAGAAAGCAAAATGTACCAAAATCCCATTCACAGGAAGAGTGAACCAAAACAAACCTGGCAAGTCAATTTTTAACCCTGCTAGTCTTGGCCCTGGGCCTATAAACTGTGGGGGGCCCAAAATACTCCATCTACATCAAGTAAACCTTTTTTTAATACAGCCTTGAAACTTAAAGCCAGTTGTTTCAAATATTTTTTTAAAGGTGTTGTTTGCCTAGACCTCTGACATTAATATTCATAGTTAAGATTTTAAACTCCTTGATTTATGATGGAAACACTTACAGATCCTTAGCAACAGTGTCAGATCCTTAACTCTAGTGGTGCTAGTAAGTGCAGGTAAATTCCTTTAAAAAAACAGCGAAGAACATAGCACTTGCTAGAAGATGACTGAGTAACTCATTCACAACTGTGCCACTTATGAGTAATGGCATGATTCCCTCATTCTTTGACTGTTAAGTATTTTCTCTCTGTCTCTGTCTTCGCCTGTATATATTAATATATAATCTCCATGTTGGTTATCAAGATGCATGCAAACAGTATCTGGTGTTCTTTAGGAAAGAAAAAGAACATTTTAGGCAGCTACTGAGAAATTAGTTTTGCAGTCAAGGTTCTGACCTGTTCATTTACTGGAATCAATATGCATCATTTCCAAACTACCTTTATTTTACTGTTTGTTTAAAAAAAGTTAGTGTATAACTGAAGAATTAGGTCAGTTTCATTAGAACTTCTAATTAAGTAGTTCTCTCTTTAAAAGAACACTGGCTCTGCTTTTAAAAATATTCCAAGATTGATTTTGTCAATAGAGTTCAGAACAGGGCTAATGATTATCATTAAAGAAAGCCCAGAGTGATTTTAGAAACTTATCTTTCTGTATTTTATTCCTTTTATCAAACAGTGGGATCTTGGAAGGAAGTCACTTCAGACAACAATTCAGGTTAAAAAGAAAAAAAGAGAGTGAAAGGAAATTTTCCATAAAAGGAAAAAAAATACTTGAGATTTTTTTTTTTAAAGCAGCGGGTTCGGAGAGAGGAGGTTGTTCACTTTGGAAGATGATAAAACAAACTCTGAAGATAGTATTAATGTGCTATTCCCTTATGGCGAACTAATATGAAATGTTAAGAGAGGAGGCAGCAAAGAAGAACATTAGCATATACACCCTAAAATATTTTCCTTCATAATTCTATTGCTCCGATTACTGCCCTTAGTAGTTCAATCCACATACATTATTAACTGTTCTCGCTAAAGAAATGCTGCCTAAATTCCTAGAGCGCCTGGCCCTTTCCTTAGCTACGGCTTGTGTCCCCTTGTTTTTGTGTTTGACACTAGCTCAAATTGCCTTGTAGAGTCTATCCACTATTCCTTGGAAAAGTTTCTCTTACAGACCTAATGTCTCCTTTGCTGACCTTTCTTATTACATCTTCGTATTTATCATAACCTCTTTGTTTACTCTTTCTCTCACAGTTTTACCTTTGCTTTTCGTACAATTTCTTAAACTCTTAATGTTAGCTTTCCAATCCCCTTTACTCGATGCGTTAGGACGCAGTCTTGCAAGACACTGAGCACTCTAAATTCCCTCTGATTTCAAAGAGAGTTGAAGACACTCAGAACCTCACTGGATTAGGCTCTTATATTCTGTACACATTGTTACCTGTTCTTATTTTTTGGATGACAAATTTGCACTTTTCAGCTGCTTTATCTCTTTTTAATTTTTGCTGAACTTATTACCAGCGGCTACTCACACAGTCCTTGGGTGCATATTTTCCTTGAACACCTGCTATTTCTTCTCTGTGGCTTTTCTTTGGAATTTTTTCTATTTAATCAGATACTTCCTGCCTTCCTTCAAAATTCACCTGGACCAATTTTCCCTGAATCACTCCAGGCCACATTGTCAGTAGTATCTTGTAAGTCTTGTGAGTGGAAATAAAAAAAAAAAGAAAAAGAGTAGCTAGATGTGGAAATACTCAACGGGGCATAGAAACTCCGGGGTACTGAGCACACAAAATGGATGGAATGGAGTGACTGTGCAAAGGAGAAAAGCAACCGCTCATTATGGTCCCCCTCTGTTTCATAGAAACTTCTTTCCTCTCTGCATCTACAGAAATGGAGGCCTGCTTTGCAAGGCCATAGGGAAAGATGAACACTGTTACAGTCACATTATGGGACATGTTCCCCATGAAGTTCATGAGGACCCTGGTACTCTAGCAGTGTCAATCAATTCCCATATGTTGCTTTTTAACTCTGCTGATAGAGTATGTCCACACAGGGGAGTAAGCGCCAGTCAACGCCCTGGGTGTGTCAAGAGCTGGAAAATGTGTGGAGACAGGGTCTGGACATGAGGAAATCCCAAAATCCATGCCGTTTCCCTTTGTGGGTTCCAGGTTCTGCAATTATTGCAGGTGAATCCCCCTCTTAAGTTTACAACATCAGAGTCCTCCCGTTTAGAAGGGACATTGGCCAAAACATGGTAAAAACACAGAGGCTACAAATCTGTCTATACTTCCCACCCCTTTCAAGGGTGAAAGGTAGCATGTGGCCCCAGATTCAGGTCACCATGCCCACAAATGTATTGCTCAGTTTATTGCTCCATTTAGTGTGTCCCAGTTCGTATCCCAGCAGTTGAAATCTCCCACAACTACTTAGTTTGTTCTTTTAATAAATGTTTTTGATTCCTATTATTTCCTCACCACACTCTCTCAGTTGTTACTTAGGTATTTCCCTTTTCATATAAGGATACTCCTCCTCACTATTGCCTTCTTCTTTGATCTCCTCTAAAGAGTCTGAAATTGCTGACTAGTCACCTCTGTGTTGATTTTCCTGCTTGCAAAACAAATGAACTATACATTTCTGAATTCAGGAAGAAGGTAAACTCCATGAAGCCTCAAGGACTTGCCCAGTGGTCTAAAAACAAATAGGTCATAGGGTGAGATCCTGGCCCCACTAATATCAATGGCAAAACTCATTTATTTCAAAGGAGTCAGGATTCCACCCAGAGCATCTGTTTCCTTGCAAAATCCTTGCTTTTCCTATAGCCAAGGCAGACATATACAAAGGAGATTATTTTATCAATGTTTTAGTGAATATACTCCTTTTTAATGAGATTTATAAGATAGTTTTATTACTTTTGACCCCAGATTAATAATAATATAAAACATTCCAGTTTGTTATTCCCTATGTTATTAGTTTGGGGGAAAAGCTTTTTTGGCCCGTATCATTTAACAATACAAATAAAAATCTCACTCAAGTGAACATTGAATAATTCATGAGCTCTGATTTTACATTATTTTGGCATCTTTCTCTTTTTTAAATGGCCATTGCTGTGTCTGTCACTAAACAACAGTCCTTAGCTGTTTTCACCTTGGAGTGCCGTGAATGAGCTGATTATATTTTCAAAATGTGCCTTTTGAGAAGATCCTCTGAGCAGATTGTACAAACATTCACGCCTAAAGCTTGAAAAAGAAGCGCTGAGGAAGCCTTCTGGCAGAATTTGGAAGTACTATGTTTTATAATTATGAAGTTTCCTTACACTTTTAAATCTAGCTTTAAACCAACGATCTAACACTGTAGCAGCAAAAGTGTGCCACTGGAGTAGTAGGGCTTCTAATATGCATGTTGTCACACAGTATTTTTAATTTAAAAGCAGAGCCCATATTACCCTTTAAGATACAATTAAAACAGCAAATATGATTTGATTTATTAAAAGTCACTAATGGGCAATGCTAGCCAGCTGGGTTCAATCTACAAGAGAAAGAATGATGGATGAATTGATGGATTCATAGTTCACTCAGCAACCAATCTATACAACCGCTTTAGTGGCAGGTTTGTGGGAAGTAGTGCAGTCAGACACAATTAATAAATAAATAATAAATAATTATAATACTTTGTACTTCTACAGTATTTTTCACCTCAGTATTTCAAAGAACTTTACACACACTTAATGAAGCCTCACAACACGTACTTGAGGTAGGTCAATGTTGTTCTACATACGGGTAAACTGACGTACAAAAAGGTTGCGTGACTCGTTAAGGTCACGCAGTGAGTCAGTGGCAGAGCCAGGAACAACTCCCAGTAAACTTGACTCCCAGTAGCCTGATTTAACCACTGGATAATGAATGTTCCCTTCCTGCCAGTGACACTACACTAGGAACAGTGATTGCAGCCATTTTGGAAAGAAGCAGGTAAAATGCTACCAAAATAGATGAAAATGAAAACATGAGAAAACCTGTAAAGAGATAAAAATATATACTTCCTCCCCTCCAAAAATGATATGGAAAACTGACGATACACGAGTAAGCAGATCTATTAGATTTTTTTTAGTTAATTAAGAGGGGCTTCCTTTTTTTAAATTGAAGACTACCGTTTTTTTACTGGATTCCTAAAATACAGTCCTTAGCAAATCTTTTATATTAGTGACTAGATGTGTAAACCAAACCATTGTGGTAACATTTTTCAAATGTTTTGCATGTGTGTGGAGTGGGGGGAAAAAAACAGATGGAGAATACTATAATGAATTGAAATGTTCTATTTAAAAACTGTTTGTCAGCTGTAGTTAAGTTGACACTGTCAGCATGGCAACAAATCACAACACTTTGCGTGTTATGCTGCACGCTCAAGTTTGCTACAAAGAGTTGAGTTATTGGAAATTTGAGGTTTTTAAGCAGCTTAGCAAGTAAAACCACACAACAGCCAGTGGCTAACTCAGCTTTCTAAAGCAAACAGAATGGTACAGGAAAATGTCATGGGCTTATTTGTTTTTATAATAAACCGATTGTCACCTCTATTATGCTGTACCCAGATTAAAAAATAAATAAAACTAAACCAATCTACATAAACAAAATCATTTAAAAACTACAAAAAAGGGCACAGGTCATTGATAATGGCCTATGGACTCTTTCAGCTCAAGGTCACTGGCTCAAATCAAGTTCATTCTAGATGTAATTCAAAGTCATTACCATCTGATTGCTGTTCAAATTGCAGCCTTATCTAAAATGCACTTTTGGTCTCTCTGCAGTCCCTAGTGGACTGGAGCACACACACTTAAAAAAAAGCCCCACATCATTTCAACTGGCGCCTTTGTTGACATGCTCAGCCAAGAATTGAGTGGGCACAGAGACAAAACTCCCTGAACACCTTTGGAGTTGTATCTCCAAGTCAGACTTGAGGAACCATGGCAGGTGGAGTGAGAAAGCTAGCACTGATTCTACATGCAGCATATCTGTTCCATATGGGACTTCAACTCCCAAGATTATCAATTTGGGACCTTTCGTCACCACTAAAGGAATTTTTTAAAATGAGAAAAAGGACAGTTTGCCTACTTTTAATGTAATGTCCTAATAGGAGGCATGTGAATCTTTGTAATGGAGGAAAGAGTAAGAGTATAGTTCAAAGCAACGGAAAATCAGGTCCATGAACCCTGGCCCCAAATCTAACCCAAATACCAACGCTTGTCCCACCAGTAGTTACAGTTATTAAAGATTATGGAATATATTGCCAAATTTACCAAAATTTTCCCAAATTCAGACTCATGCAGTCTTCTTACAAGAGACTTTTGTAACTTCAAAGATATACTACTTTGATACACACCGCAACCCCAAATGTGGGGGGTTTTTTAATTGACATTTTTTTTGCATTCGTTATAGGTAAGCAAGGTCAAAAATGGGGCTGACGAGCAAGAAACACAAAAGACTGATGTTTTCTGATATCACAAGTAACGCCACTGAAACCAATGGAGCAATGTGTGTGTAAAAATAGTGTAAATGAGGGGAGAATAAAGCCCGAATACTCTATTTGGATATATGTTTATATATACACCCAAATATAATAATTATGCCCCGCTTTGGGGAAGTGGGGGAGAAATGTGTGAAAAACAACCTATTCAACAGACCGGCATAAATAATGAAAATAGCCCTACGCAGCTCACAACCTCCTATGGCAATAGCTGTTCAAAAATAGCACCATTATTAAACATCCTAGCAGATGCAGAACACTATATTTCCTATGCTTTTTATTTGATTATGTTTCATTTTTTAAATCTTCCAGAACTATTTGCAATAGTTTTGGGCCTGGATATATTTTTTTTTCCAGGTCTCATGCACAAAGATACAGAATGTCATGAATGAAAATCAGATGTAGGTTTTAACAGCAAGGACTTGATTTATTAATGCTTAAAACAAGTTTCATGCATTAAAGATCCCTGTACAGAACATGACATGTTCTTTCTTTAAAAACAGCTACACACTTTAAGACAAGTGACATGATCCAAATGGTCTAGGCTGACTTTGATGGCTATTCTAATGCAGAACAGGAATATCTAACTGAGTATTCGTGTATATCGTTGCTTTAAGCAAAGGGGGAAAAGGGGAGCAAATAGAAAGTTTAGTTAAAATGAAGTATCATTCCCACAAAACTTCAACTTTCATCTCACCTTCTGTATTGGCTGCCATCTCTCAGAATGAGGAGAGCATTCATTAAACATCTATCCCATTCAGAGCTGAAATTCAGCCTTTGTTAAGTATCTATTCTGTTAAGGGTCTGATGCAATGTCCACTGAATTCAATGGAAAGACCCCCATTGACTTCACTTGGCTTTGGAACTGTGGTAATTATATAGAATAAATCACAAAGTAACAGCACAAAATAATACTACTAGACATTTTTATGGAGAGAAAGAGTAAAGGATAGAGAGAAAACCACAGAGACAGAGGAATACAATGGTATGATACAGGGTGCAGATGAAACAATATTTTTAATTGGTATAACACCTTTCTTGAGAAAAATCTCAGAGGACTTCACATAAAAACACATCAATCGCATATTTTATACATTAGTGTTAATATAGTATAAACACACAAAAACAGGAAACTCAGAATTTAATGTAAAGATGAAAACATGCTATCATCTTAACTCTATTCTTTTGCATATGGATTATGATAGTCTTATAATTATATGATCATGTTAAGATATAGAAAATCCAAAGATAACATCCAAAGTTATAGAAAAAATAAAATAGAATACAATATTGCATTATCAGCGTATATCAAGACTGTCATAGATCACATGTATAAGTGGCAGAATTAGGTAGTGCATTCATTCTGAACTTGCACATTTACTGACCTCAATCTTACTATTGTACTTATGTTTTGGTTTTTGCATCTAGCTTCAATCAGTCTTAAAAAGAAGGCAAAAGCTCCCACTTGCTGAATATAAACAATCAGACTTTCAAAAGTGTGGGGTTGATGTTCTTCAAACTAGGTTTGTTTCTTAAATCTCAGTCCAATATACACAACAAACCTAGTTTGAAGAACATCAGTTCAATACTTTTAAAACAATGAATGTTTGACAGCTGAACCAGTTTTGAAAAGTCCACATTTCACTAGCTGCACTTGTTTCCAAATGTAGGGCCAGATTCTGTGCCTTATTCCACATGCCAACACACTGAAATAAAACAGCATGCTTTCTGAGGGTCACAGTGTGGCCCAGTTTGCATGGCCACACAAGGAGTAATGTGGCATAATAAGCTCTCTTTCACTAGCTACCCAGATAGCAGGCAGCAGCACAAAGAGAGAAGCTTCTGTTGGACTGCTACTTCCCATCCCTGTGCAAGTGGGCAGGAGTAAACCGGGCAAGGGCTGGGCAAGAAGCTTAGTTCACTCCACCAACACATCAGCGAGTGCAGCTACCCCAATTTGGGGAAGGAAGTTCTCTACACCAAGTACAGAACGGATGGGAGAATCTAGCTTTTAGCAACCAGGGCAAAAAACCGTATGCTCATTTTTTGATGCAGCCAAAGATCCATTAAGGAGTGATGGTAAGTATACTTTTTGTTCTTGAGAGCCAATGCGGTTCAGTGGATAGGCTACAGAAGAGGCGGGTTCTAGTCCCTGCTCTGACTCTGACCTGCTGTGCGAGTTCTGGCAAACCACTTCACTCCCTTTGATAAAGCTCTTTGAGATCTCCATATGAAAAGCGCTATATTTAAGAGCTAAGTATTATTCCAAAGGAAAAGAAAATTTCTGACTGGTCATTCCTCCAGTGCAAGTCTTTTTTTTCCTCCCCATATGAGGGCTTCTCCCTTCCTTAGGGCACACATTAAGTTTTCCTCTCTCACTTTGAGAACACTCAGGTAAGATTCACTTGGGAGTCTGTCAATTCAGTTCTTAGTTTGTTTACAGGAATTGCTGCATAGCAACCTGAATATTCCTTTTCCCAGGAGCACGGCAAACTGATCTCAGCTACAACTTGATCAACCCAATCATGATCTCAGTTACTTCAGTGTAAATATAAAGTAGCTCCAATGAAGTTGATGGAGTTACTCTGGACTCTCACCTATGTAAATGAGACCAGAATGTGGCCCTCTGGAGGTCAGAGACTAGGCCCCTTAAGTGCTTAACTTAAAGACTATCTTTCTTGCTGTGTCCTTCTCTTCCCCTTCTGTTTCCTCCCTGTCCCTCTGTGCTCGTCACTTCCCCTCTGTCCTCTTTCCTCTCCCTCCTTTCCTTGCTATGTCCCCTTTCAGGTTTAACTTGTCTGCACCCTTCTCCTGACATCTCTCCCACATCAAACTCCTCCACAAATGCAGACCTGCATGATGTCATTCCTGTCCTCTGCATCCACTCCTCCCCACACACACCAACAATGAAGACAAGAACATAAGAATGGCCATAGTGGATCAGACCAAAGGTCCATCTAGCCCAGTATCCTGTCTTCTGACAGTGGACATTGTGCCCCAGAGGGAATGAACGGAACAGGTAATCATCAAGTGATCCATTCCCTGTCGCCTATTCCCAGCTTCTGGCAAACAGAGGCTAGGGACACCATCCCTGCCCATTCTGGCTAATAGCCATTGATGGATCCATCCTCCATGAATTTATCTAGTTCTTTTTTGAACCCTGTTATAGTCTTGGCCTTCACAACATCCTCTGGCAAAGAGTTCCACTGGTTGACTGTGTGTTGGGTGAAGAAATACTTCCTTCTGTTTGTTTTAAACTTGCTGCCTATTAATTTCATTGGGTGACCCCTAGTCCTTGTGTTATGCGAAGGAGTAAATAATACTTCTTTATTTACTTTCACCATACCAGTCATGATTTTATAGACCTCGATCATATCCTCCCTTAGTCATCTCTTTTCCAAGCTGAAAAGTCCCAGTCTTATTAATCGCTCCTCATACGGAATCCGTTCCATACACCTAATCATTTTGTTGCCCTTTTCTGAACCTTTTCCAATTCCAACATTATTTTTTGAGACAGGGCAACCACATCTGCATGCAGTATTCAAGATGTGGGCGTACCATGGGTTTATATAGAGGCAACATGATATTTTCTGTCTTATTATCTATCCCTTCCTTAATGATTCCCAACATTCTGTTTGCTTTTTTGACTGCTGCTGCACATTGAATGGATGTTTCCAGAGAACTATCCACAATGACTCCAAGATCTCTTTCTTGAGTGGTAACAGCTAATTTAGAACCCATCATTTCATATGTATAGTTGGGATTAAGACAGCTGCTTCAACCAAAGGTCCGCTGGCTCCACTTCTCTGAATTCAATGGAGTTGAGGAAAACATACCATGTCAACACCCTGGGCCAGACCCTCAGTTGGTGTCCATCAGCATGGTTCCACTGAAGTCAATGGAGCTACACCAATTTAGACCAGCTGAGGAACTGGCCCATTGGCTAGAACAGTCATTTTCACCACTGTCCTCATGACAACCAGAATCCAGGTCGTCAGCATGACAATGAAAGAGACTTCATATGCCAATGATTCACCCGGTTCATCAGAGAATTGGGTGGGAGAAAACAACGAGCAGTGTGAAATAAACACACTCACCAGTGAAGAAAGGCCAATGTACTATCCTGAGTTTGGGTGCTAATAAAAATCCTGATAAATTCAGAAATCTGAGGCAATCTTAATCACAGGTCAAATTGTGACATTTTTAGCCCAGTTTTTACTCAATCCTTACTTAGGCAAACTTCTACTGAAGGACTTGGCCTACAGGAAGGAAAAGTGGCTTTTCACCACTGTGTCAAACAGAGGCTTTATTGCTATTCTAAATTTATGTTTTTTAGCCAATAGTGAACATATGTGACCACGCTTTAAGAGTGAGGGACAATGATAGAACCCAACAATATTCTAATTGTTATGTTTAAAGCCAAACTCTTCTCTCCCCCATTCAGAAGATCTGCCATAAAGCTCAGCAGAGGAAGAACTGTTTTAGGTAGACTTACAATGAGCATGTTGTCAGTATTATTCGTGATCTCTGTGGAGCTATCACACATGATTTGCTAAATCTCTAATTTCACATCATATCCCATAACTATTGCTCACTGGTCCATCCCTAGCTTAAGCAAGGACTGAGGTAAGTCTTAATAGTAGTGCAGAAAAAGTAAGTGATACCAGAGTAATTTATTGTCTTTCCTCCTCTCTTACTATTTCTCTAAATGTGTTCCCAAGGTTGCTGCCAGGATGTTTTGGTAGAGTGAATGGGGGAGGGGAGATAAGAATAGATACTGTTGCTGGTTATTTATAGCCTTTACCCAGAGTTTCAGAAACAAATATGCCGAGGATGAGGGCAAGGGTACTGTCTGTAAATTTGAAAGTAAGCTAAAAAAACAAACAAACAAAAAAAAAACCTTGTATACAGCTCTCTGGTGGATTTTCGAAGGTTAAATAAATGATATTTAACAGTCTTCTGCTGTAAAATCTCTCCCTGAGACCAAAGCTACAGGCAATAATGTGAAAAGCAACCCAAAGCAGCCTCACAATTAGTAAGCCAACCTGCAAGAATCTTAGAATTTCCTACACAAAGCCTGTAACATGTTCACACATACATGTGCTTTAAAAGGATGTAATCCTGGTCTTATTATAGTCAATAGGAGTTTTGGCAGTGATTTGAATGGAGTCAGGATTTCACCCAACGCTTGTTTCAACATCACGGTTGTAATCTGGGAAATCAAGAGGGAGGTGAGGGGGGAAAAGAGAGAGAAATGTACTCGGCTCTATTTGATTCTGAACTCACTCTACAGCAATATTGGTGTGAATACCACACTCAGAATCACCCTTCTCTCACCATCTCCTGCTACTGTTCTTTTTGCAGCCATGAGGCAATATCATCAATAGGTCAGAGCAGGGGCTGGAAATTAGAACTCCTTAGTTCCTTCCTGACTCTGCAAGTGACTGATTTTGTGACATTGGGCAAGTCATTTAACTTCTCTGTCTCTCAAGTTTTCAATTTGTAAAAGGAGAGAGAAAAATATGTACATGCTTCACAGAGGTGTTGCAAGACTGCATCAAATAAGATTTGTAAAATGTTTTCAGATCCTCAGATGGAAGGACTGCATACACTGCAAATACCAAATATTAATATTTTTTTAAGCAGGCTACACACTTGCAACTCTGACTGAATACTAGCCAAACTGTGATTGTGAAGGTAGAATTTGACCACTTTTCCTCAACATATTTAAGAAAGTTCAAGGAATGGAGGTGAATGCTTACTGTAAAGGGATTACTCATTGATATCACACTGAATTCAATTTAAAATGCCTTTTTTTTTTGGTGAAATATTTAACTCCCACTACATAGTTCAATATAAATTTACAATGAGGTTCACTGAGTTATTTAGAAGGCCTTGTATGCATTCATAGTTGTGCACTTAACTTTCTAGGCATAAACGGTAATGACATGACAACAAGATAACAAAAGACTCAGGGTTTCTGACAATGATAAAAGACAATTGAGGGGTGGGGGAAAGAGAGACGGTCCATGGGGCACTCAAGATTTTTCTATGGGAAATGGGACAGTGTTAAATACACCATGCCCATATGACCCATTGCTTATAAAAATTTAGGTACATTAGATAGATTACAGTGACATATTACAATAGAATTAAAAATCCCTCACTCACACACATGAACTCCCTCAGCTGCATAAGGAGTCAAGAGACTGATATAAAGATACAAACATACATCTGGCTATCCCACTTTCTTCTTCTGATATTTCAATTCAATTGTTGTTTGGGTAGTATCTGCACCTTGAAACAGATGAGTAAAAAAAACAATCTGCATAAGTGAAAGGATCCTTCTCTTGGTTCTTTTTTGTTATTCTATTATGGTGGTTGTAATGCAGTGATAGGCTTGCTTACACTATGTGCCCCAGGCAGGTTATGATCAACATTACAGTCCATACAGTTTCGAGTGGAAGACGAAGGCTTGATTTTCAAAACAGTTCAAACTTACTGTCTCCCCTTCACTCTCCCCTCTTTTCATTTCTTTGGTGGATGGTTATTAAGAGGTCTTATGCAAGGAGTATTTTTAAAGAGGGGATTTGAAGGAAGGGAAGTTGGCTGTTTGGCACACAAAATAAGAGAGACATTGTTCCAAGTGTCAGAGAAGCATGGTAGAAGAGTTTGGTAGGAGACAAAGATGAGAAATGGGAAAGACTACATCAGGGAAGTAGGAAGGAATTAGAGAAGAAGTGAAGGCAGGAAAAGACCTAAAAAATGAGAATAGACAAGTAGGGGCCAGATTTACCGGTGTGCTCCAGCTGTTTTGCTCTGCTCTGGTTAGGCAAGACAGCCGTAAACTCAATGTAACTGGCAAAATTGGGTTCCTGACTATTCTGTGTCTCCAGAATTATGCAAGGCAGCTAGAAAGTACCAGTGAGACCATTCCTAACTCTTGATGCAGAAGAAAAGGGTAAACAAGAGTGATATTATCTAAGAGAGAGGAACATTTCAAAAGATTTCTTGAGCATAGCAGAGCAAGCAACTTTTGAATAAGATTATAAATAAATCCTCTGTGTTTGGAGTATCAACAGAATTTTTACAATAGGCCAGATTCTGCTTGCAGCAGCATCAATCTAGAATACCTCACTGATGACAGTGCAGTTGGCCTGAATTTAACTGAGAGCAGGTTCTGGTCTTTCATGGGATGATGGTCAGAGTGAACAGATCTTGCCCAGAGCTTACGGCACCCTCCACTAACATGGTACGTTTTCCATTAAGAGGACATTCTGCGGCAGCAGAAACCCCTTACCGGGTGCATCACTGACTTGGGATACTTTACCTAATATCCAATATTGTATGGGTGAATACTCATAAAAGTGAATCACTGCTTATTCACACCCCAGGGATAATATAATCATACCACTGGCCAGTGGATCCACCTTCCTTCACGTATACAGTTAATGTAGTTAAATTATTCTGTGGCTGACTCTGAAACATCAGCCTCACCTATATCATTTTTATTTTAAGAACGCTGAAGTCACTGCAGAACTTAACAGAATCAGACTTATAGGGCCCCCAGGTGCAGTTTGGCTCCACTTAGGAAATGCATCCTTGATTCTCTGCCTCACTTGAGCAAAGATTGCTTACTTGTCGAAACTGTAAGCACTGACCCAGAGGCATAAACTAATATATCCTTTAAGGTCTGAGTTTTAAGACAGCTAAACTCATTTGGGAACAAAGTTGGATGTATCCCAGATCTTTAAGGATGAAGCTACCACTTTTTGCCTGTATGGAATCTTTTGACGTATTGTACACTTTAAAAAAATACAGATTAAATGTATTGAAATATTATGTGCAGAAATTAGCCTTTTCATTTCCTCTTTTGACCAGCTACAAATTGTCTGATTGTTCAAAACCAAGACCAAGTGCATATGCATTCATCAAATATTTCCAAGTGAAATGTATTAGAAAGCACTTTAAAAAAGACATATCTATCTCATTCTCCAGAACACACTGAAGGCTAAATTCTGCTATGAGCTACACCAGTGTAAATCTGGAGTAATTTAATGGATGATGATGGAATTACTCTGAAATTGTCACAGCAATGTATCTGAAAGGTGAATTTGGTTATGTAAAGACTGTGGGCCAGATGTCCCAAAATCTTCAGCTGACATACAGCCAGCATCCTGCCCCCATTGCTAGGAAGTAGTCAGAATGCTCTGTACTCCAGCAATGCCTGGGGAGCATAATGGCTGCTAATTCATGCTGACTTGTAGAACAGCTCTCAAGTTACTCCAAAGTACATCAGTGCTGGGACTCATGAAGAGCCAGTCCTAGCATTGGGGAGTTTCAAATGGCTCCTTTGTGGCTTCCCCCTCAACTACACCCAGTGGGGCACAGCTGAGGATGCAGTCCTGTTTATGTAAAGCAACTACTACTACTTTGGATACTCACTATGCAGGGCTAGACAGGAGACTTACTAGTGAGCAAGCACTTTATATTACACACTGTGTCAAAAGATACTAACTCCAATGAAATAAAAGAGAGAAAAATATATACAATTTCAATAAAAATCCTGTTTTTCCTGCTTGCACACAGAGTGTGAAACTAAAAGCATCCATATATCATCTCTTGGAATCCCAGACCATTCTTTCCAAAGCACTAGTCAGACTGATTTGGGGTTTTTTAAGATATCAGACATTCTTTAATATCAGACATTAAGATTAACACATTCTCCTTTTAGGGAAAATGATTATAGAACAGTTAAAACAAAATCATGAATCATGCCTATCAATGGGGAAGGATAAACATGTACGGTATGGTTTCAGCTGATCTGTCTGGATAAGGGATTGAAAAAAAAGTATAGACTTAGATATCATCACTTTTCGTAGCCTGATATAGTCTTTATCTCTGGGAGCACTATGAAAAATACTGCAAGTGCTCTGGTAAAGGCAGTTTCTGTGATAGAGAAAACTGACTCTGAATCTAGTCTGTTCTACATTTCAAACACACTTTTGTGCTATGAAAAAATTCTCATTCATATACTCTATTGTGTTTTGCTTGTCCTTCTCTTTTTCACAACTCTCTAGGTGGACAGACAAAAATTGTGTTTAAAAGGCCTGTGCAAAGCTTACCTGGAGTGCAGAAAGAGTATTCTAATGGTGACAAGGAACCCTTCACTTCTTATATCCTTTTAGGCTTAAACCATTTAAATCAGCACATCTATATTTTCCATTTCAGCAAACCTGTTAAACCAGATCTACACACAGTAATTGCATAGGTTTAACTAAATAAATTTGTAAATCAGTTCAACTTCTGCACATAGCCAATCCCCAAGTCTCCCAAATCCAGTGGTTCTCTCCTACTATTAGGAATTGTCTCTCCCACTTCTTCAAATATGGAGAAATGCAAAGGACAGACCAATTTGCAAAACTATATGGGGGAGTTATACGTTATTGACCCTCACTAAAGTTCAACCACGCCCCATTAAAAAAAGCATATTACAGAAACTGTAGTGATGAATATGGTATTGCTATACAGCAGAAAGAACTACGTACATATAATAAACACAACGCATGCTGGCATCAGCCAAGAACCAGCAAACTCAACTGCATACACAAGATTTAGCTGCTAGCCAGACCATACGGCCAGGAACTGTATCACATTTCTCCGGATCACAAAACTGGACTAGAATAAGCCAAAGAAGCATTAAATGTGTGTGAGACAAGGAACACAGTAACCAAAACTATTTCCACAGAATGTATCACTTCTTAAAGACATAATTTATACTAACAGAAAAATGAATGCAAGAAAAAATAAACTATTCTTTTTTCCCCTTCCCAGGAACACAGGGATTCTCAGTTGCAACCATAAGTAATCATACCCTAGAAAGAATATTCTGAAGGAATTCTCAATCTTTTTCATAATGTGGACTGCATCCCGACAGAGAAATTGTCTCACAAACGCTTTACCTCTCTTTCAAGGCTGCAATTCTCCTCCCATTCATAATCATAAAGCTGTAGCAGCTACAGCAATTGGTTACTTGGAAAAGTCGTATTAAGAAAGGACTTAATGTACTTTTATCTGTCTTTTCATGCAGTTTAACAGCTGGAAACAAGAACGATCGCCAGCACCACGTAACCTGCCAACTCCCCACAGACTACCTGCAAGAACTGCTCAGATCCTGTTTTGAGAATCTCTGGTATTCTCTGTGTTAAATCGTCCAATTTTCTTGTTCATCTGTGTTATACCTTATACTCTACTTCCATTGAAAATGTTAGCTCTTACATTCCTGTATCTTTGAACATATGTATGAATTGTAAAACATTTTCAAACTGGGCTGCCTATCCAAAAGTTTAAACATTTTGTTTATTATTCATATGCTCCCTTGTTCCTGTATGATTAAAGAATACCAGCGACTAATTCTTTAAAATAGATTGAAGTACAATACTTTTCGGCAGGGGAGTTCATCATATTCCCTAATCAAACTCTCATTAGTAAGGAAGGAAATGAAATGAATTAAATGGATTCCAGATATATACAAGCCAACACAAGCAATTGGTGCTAGAAAGACAAGGTGCATTATGAAAATTTAACACCTCTTGACACAGGTGTTTGCTCGGCCAGAAATCCATTATCACTTTGTCACAAAAGCCCTTAACATGCAAAAATATGAATTTTGAAGACACAAAAAAAAACAACAAACATGCACAACTAAGTGGCCAACTGAAAACATGTCTCCATATCTTTCCACTTGTGCTACAAGAACTAGCAGGCATTTTAGAAACAGAAGCCCCTGCAGAACAATTGGAACACTGATAGAGAAGACTGGAGGAGGAGGGGAAACTGCTCAGTGCATTTCACTAAAGTTTGGAAATATTTGGTGTCCTTACATTTAACCCTCACTGAACCAAAAACCCCTTTCTCTAAAGCAAGGGAGGAAGTGTGAATGATTCAATTCATTTTACTACACGGTTGTGAAATCTGAGATCCATCAATAACCAATGACTCAGGGGTGGTCCAGTGGGGAAATGAACGGAGAGGCCCTCAGTGTTTGGGCACCCCTTCGGTTATAAAATATATGCCAAGAAAATAACGCCTCAACTTCCCCAGACTCCACATCTATTGTTTCTAACCTCTCTATTCCATTCACCAGGCTGCGGCTAAAGTTCTCTTCCTCTAAGCATGTCACTACCACCCCACTTCTCACGTCTCTCCATTCTTGATTCTTCCTGCCTCCTTCTTCTGCAAATTCAAACTCCTTAACCTCGCTGCCCAAGGCTCTACGTAGTGATAACTCCCGTGCACATCTTGGCTCTCATTCCAGACCCTTGGTGAATTTGTTTGATTAGTTTTAATTAAAATAAGCCCAACAATACCTTTGGGCACATCATTCTTTGTTCATCTCTCACAGACTTTAATTGTCCCATACTTTTTTCATTCTCCCTATGCCTAGAACACCCTTCCTTCCCCAACTCCCATCCTTTCTACACATGAGCTTTTTTTTTTTTGGTTACGATTTGACCAGAAACCCACCCAGCTATGACTTCATGACATAATCATTCAATTTAGGAGATATGTAAAAAAAAAAAAAAAAAAAAAAAGCTTAATTAACAAATCATTTGCCCAATGTAACTACACAGTCAGCTTTTACGTAGCATACCTCTCTCCACCCTGTTTTTGCTTATTTAGACTGGAAACTATTATTTTACAGTAATTATTATTAGCTGTACTGCGATAATGCCTAGGAGAGCTAGTCATGGACCAGGGACCACTGTGCTAGTCATTGTACAAACACAAGTCTAAAAGACAATCCTTACCCCCAAAGAACTTTCAAGACTGACCCAGAGATTGGGCTAGGTGATACAAATGCACTTGGAGAGACAACCTGCCACTAACACGTGACATTAACCCCTCGGCCCCTGAAACTATTTCATATGTAAAAATATGCTCCTCCCCCAGTTGTCTCTAGGCTCCCAGCCATACATGCACACCTCCCACTCCTGCTCAGGCTCTGCTCCCTCCACCAAACTCCTTTGACATCACTCTATCTATCCTCCCTCTACACACTACGTCCTCTGTCTCTATCTCCCTTTTATCCCATTCCTTAACTTCTGCCTCCTTTACCCCACCACATTCCCTCAGATCTCCCCTGCTCTCCCCATCCAGTTCTCTCTCTCCTGTCTCCAGGGCCTCCATTTCTCTGACCCCAGTTCTCACCCTCCTCTCTCTGGATCCCCTAATTCTCTGCTCCACCCCCTAACCCCCCCAAATTTTTTGCTCTTCTTTTGCCTCCTCCACTTCTCTTTGCCCTTCTGTTACCCCAATTTCTATCTACACCCAGTTCTTTCTCCCTTTGGGACCCCCAGATCTTTGCCACATACCATATTGTCTTTGCCCCCTTGCTCTCTGTTCCCTGCAGTTGTAGCCCATGCTGTCTGCTCCCCACAAGTTCTCCCTCTCGCCTCCCTCTGCTTCTCCAGTTCTTTGCCCCTCCCTATGGGGCATCAGCAAGCTTCCCAGATGCTTTGCTTGCACTCGCAGTGCCGTGAGGTGCTAATGTGCTGAAAGTGGTTGGTGAGAGCACCCCAGGTGGTAGGCATGGTCAGGCCCCTTGTAGCTTCCAGTTGCTGAGGGCAGAAGCAGGGCAACGAAGAGCAGCGTTTCAAGGCACTCAGTTCCCAAACTGGGGATGGCACAAATCACTCCGTTCAGAGAGAGGCAGAAGCAGGAGCTAGGAAGGAAGCCAGCCAGCAGTACAAAAAAATCAGAGTGCTGCACGGGTTAGCACTGCAGCAGAGTTGTTTTTACAAAGAGCCATGCCACCCCTGAGATCCACCCCCCATACAACTGCAATGAACAGGGCAAAAGTCCCATAGATATCCTGCACCTACAGTTCTGCAAACAACTAATAAACATCCTTTGAAACTTTTTCCAACAATGTTTGCAGGGCAGATGTTTGACAATTTCCTTTGCATATAATCACTGTAGTAAAAAGAACAGTCAGTTTCTGGTGCCACCTCACTCAGTGCAACATACATTTCCTCCATCACAAAGCACTAAAGGATCTGGAAAAGGAACCAGATAGACAGTTGTAAATAGCAACGCTCAGTAGAATTAAAGGCCTAATCCTACCCTCTCAGCGTAAATCAGAAGTAACTGCCCAGGAGTCAATGTGATTACACTGGGGTGAAAAACACGTATGAGACCAGAATCAGGCAAAGACAGTGTGCTTGTTTCACTGTATTCTCTTTAGCAACACTGCATACCTTGTCATGCAAATGAACCGATTAAAATTGCACTGCAAGAGGAGAAGAAAGATAATCATGATTTAAAAAAATTTTTGGAAGCACACTACTATGAGGTGTTTGATTATGATCATCCGAAACCTTATAAATTATCATATATCCCATTTCCAATGAGAAAGTAATATTGAGCCAAATTCCACACTGACTTATACAGTTCATGCAGTCTGCACTGAAGTCAGCGCTATTTTCTCAGGTTTCAAGTCGGAATTTGGAATATTTTTTTTTAAAATTACAAGTGTACAACTGTGTGTTAGGAACTGGAAGTCATAGAACATAGTAATTAAAGATAAAAAAAGACCTACTATATAATCTAGTACAATCCCATGCCAGGACAGGATTGTTCCCTATAGAATATTCTTAAATTGTGCATCCAGTCTGCTTTGTAGTGACTAATGTGATGGGATCATTTGAAAGGGAATGATCAGCTAACTGAAAAATTAAAGCACCAGTACTGAAAGCCACTACCAAAGCTTTTACCTTGTAGTTTCAGATGTTTGGGTTCTTCAACAACAACAACAACAACAAAAAAGTTGTTACCCATACCACATCCCTAAAGCTGATCTGACACTTCATGAAGGAACAGGTTCGGAACCAAAGCTGTCCTATCCACATAGGAAGACATTGATCTACCTCAGCAACTGAAGTGAAAAATCTCTCCCTTCCCATATCCCAACCCAGTTCAAAGGCTCGGTGGAACTTCCCATTAAAACTGCAGCATCTAACAAAAACTAGCGGCCAGGTCCGGTCACAATTACAGCACAAAACCAGAGCAACACCATTGACTTCAGTGGAGTTCCCGAGGATTGGTAATGATGTAAGTGGGATCAGAATCAAATCCTAGAAGTTGGTATGTATGACAAAACCTGCAATTTGCACAATCAATTATTAAAATCTTGTTTTCTCTTTGAAAACAAACCACACAACAAGGGACTTAAGTATTTATTTAAGATACTTGAGTTGTTTTTTTTGTATTACTTTTCATTAATCTGTTCGGAAATTGTTATCTCTTTTTAATTTAGCTTGTGACTTTTAATAGTGTATTTCAAGATATCTGCAAAGTATCTCTTTTCTTTAGTATTAGCTCCACTTATGCAATCCTTAGAGCTCAGAGACTTGTGTGATTAATAGCACTGCCAGCCATCCCTATTTAAAAACTATTCTATTTTATCTCCTTTTTTCTCTGTCCCTGATTTTCTTATAATGTTCCTTTATTCTCTGCTCTGTGCAAAATACCCACTGTCAAAGTCTTTATGCAATTCAAAACCTTGTAACTTTATTTCTCAGTGTTGTGTTTTCTGTATATCACCATAACATACTTTTTAAAAAAACCTATAGATTTTTGGATTATGGATAATAACTATGCAAGGTAAGAGCACAATGCTACAAAGGGGCTGAGTGTCCTCTACTAATATAAGTTGAAACCAGTAGGGGTTGAGGGAGCTTAACTACCTTGCAAGAGGAACTCAGCACCTTGCAGTATCAGTCCCTTAAGAGCATCCCAATGTGATCTGCCCGTGCCTCTATTTTCCACGCAGAACCCAAATCCACGGCTAAAGATTAATGCTGAAGAAAAAAGAAAAA